>NC_074712.1:39665517-39959523 GCF_947242115.1 Biomphalaria glabrata | reverse complement strand
GCGATCCTAATTTTGTATCTATTTTTATCTGTTGTTAATTTGTGTAAACTATCTAGGCTGGTGCTGAGTGCATGCCTGTCTCCCGCCAGCTCTTTAACTTTAAAGTTAGTGTAGATGAGTCAAGACCTGGCTCTATAAATAGAAAGGGTGCGGTCAGTTCTTTCTTTTTCCGGTGTTGACCGTTGGTCTGTGTGACCATGTAGTGAGTTAGTAGTTAGTAATTGTAGTGTAATTTCAGCTGGGACCGCCTGTAAGTTGGAAAATGTTTTTATTTTTACTTCTTTAGTTTGTATTTGTATTAGTTATTCCTACATCTACTGTTATAGTCTAGATGTAGACTGATTAGTGGAGTGACATCACTGGCTAGTTAATTAGCCAGAATTACCTCTGATGGAACCGGAAGTTCCGTAGACTTGGGTAGCGTCACCCCCTTGCGCCATCCTTAATGATCCCCTTATTGTTTTTCAATACTTATGTCTATTTGAAATATTTTATTATTTTATGTTCCCTATGTATTTTTATTAATATTTTATTGCTAGGATAACCACTCTATTAAGTTGGCAGTTTGTCCTACTTTTTAATGTAAAAGATGGCTGCGTCCTAAGCATCGCTGTCATGGCGGCTTTGTTCAGTTTGTTGAGCCTAGACTTAGATTTATGTTATTGTTGTCTGGCCCAATGTGTGTTGTGGCTTAGACTTTGACTTGAGTATGTATGGCTTTTATTAGCCAAATGAAGGTGATTGTTATTACCTGCGTAGATTGTTTTGAGTGTGTGTTAGTCCATTATAATGATTATTTTATATATTTTTCATATGTGTTATGTTTGTTTATTTTGTAATAGCAGGTTATAATTCATGCCTTACTGTTGCTTACTGCCTGTCTGCTGTAGTTCTGCTTTACTGTCGCTAGTAGCTTACTGTTTAGTGTTGGGGTAATTTAGGTTATTTGAGTGGTTTATTGTTTTGTAGTGGGTGTATTTGTTGTGATAGTAAGTGTATGTGTTTTGCGTGGCTGGTAGTGCAGTGTTTGTGCCTGTGTATGAAATGACCAGTGGACCTTGAGTGTACATGCTTGAGTGAACAGCAGTGTGTCAGGGACTGTGAAAAAAAGGAAGTCAGAGTATAGAGAACAAAGAGTAAAGAGCATAAATAAGGACGAATAAAATCATTGTGTTTATTGAAGCTCGTGTTGTTTTAGTCTATTACATGGTGTCAGAAGTGGGAAGATCTACTTTTTCAATGACACCCTCATCTTCCATTCTTCTCAATTCATTTTTTAATTCCTCACGTAGTGCCGCTGGGACTTTCCTTGCTGCGTGTACAACAGGTTTAATGTTGGAATTGACTTTTATAGCCTAAGCCAGTAAATACATCTGCGTAGCCTGAGAGTGTATCGTCCTCTATAAAGTCAACTCTTCTGATTAAATTCATTTGTTGGCAGCTTGGTAGACCCATAATTGGCTTTGAATGTGTCTCCACAATTTGAAATTCTATTATGGCTGTCTTACTTTTAACAGTACATTTAATGTGTGCTTTGCCAACAACCTTCAATCTTTCTCCTTTAAAAAGTAAACCATTGCTTTCACTAAGTTCTTCTTTAAATCCTGAATATGCTCGAATTTCTTGCTTGTCAAGAATTTCTGAAATTTTCTAAAAGCTGGGGATTTAAGCACATTACGTCTAGCCCCAGATTTCCACAATCTAATGGTATGGCAGAACGGGCCATACAAACAGTGAAACAGCTTCTAAATAAAGCTAGAACGTCGGGTCAAGACCCATATATGGCCCTCTTGCAATTTCGAAATGCTCCATGCCCTGATGGACCTTCACCTGCACGGCTGCTCATGGGCCGCCGTCTGAGGACAAATCTTCCGACAACGGAGGCCTATCTCAGACCTCAAATCCCACACAAAAAAGAAAATAAGAAAAAGTAATCAAGCAAAATATTATAACAAAACAGCGAGGCACACCGAGCGACCACACATTCAGCCTGGGAGCAAAGTGTGGATGCATAAGAAGCCTGGCGATTTATGGGAACCAGCAGTGGTCATCTCAGAAGCGGAGACCCCGAGATCATACTGGGTAAAAACACCGAATGGGATAACTTACCGAAGAAATAGAAGGATGTTAAGAGACACATGTACAAAATCAAGGGTCATGCCTGATATTTTTGAAATGGACACCCCAGAGACAGTCATTCATGGTCAAACCACACAGCCAGAGAACGTGAGCGATACAAACATGCAACAGGAACAGACTAACACTACCAATCCGCCGCCTGTAATAACTCGATATGGTAGGCAAGTTCGGCCACCAGTACGTTACCCTGACGCAGATAATTAGATACATGTATATCTTTTTATTATTATGCAATTTGTATATAATTAATGTCTATTTGTAAACATAGAGTGTTGTTGTTTTTTTACTACAGATTTTATAATTTATATTGTTACTATTGATAATATTAACAATTGAACATTCTGTTGTGTTGAACATGTATTCAGTTTACTCATTTTTTTATAGTGAGACAGAAATCATTTGTATAGTCAATTGATATCTCAAAGCATTTAAGGAGGGAGATGTGATAGTAAGTGTATGTGTTTTGCGTGGCTGGTAGTGCAGTGTGTGTGCCTGTGTATGAAATGACCAGTGGACCTTGAGTGTACATGCTTGAGTGAACAGCAGTATGTCAGGGACTGTGAAAAAAAGGAAGTCAGAGTATAGAGAACAAGTGGCTGGAGTAAAGAGCATAAATAAGGACGAATAAAATCATTGTGTTTATTGAAGCTCGTGTTGTTTTAGTCTATTACATTTGTTTTATTACTGTTTTTTGTGTCAATGTAAATAAAGTGTACATAAGTTTTGTTTTATAAATTTAGTTTAGTTTGTTCTTTTAGTTAGCTAGATTAGTTTAGTTTAGTTTAATTGTGCTGTCTGGTTGCTTAGGCGAGTCTAGCCCCTTCGTCGCAGACCGAGGTGCACAGATTGGGCCCACCCTGTAGAGCTACCACCTGCCTACTGTAAAATATTGAACAAATGTTGAGCTGCAGATAATAACAAAAAGGGCCTCACTCAGTAGCGCCACCCTGACCTGCTCACAATTCGATAAACTACAAATTTGATTAACAAAAACTTTTGTGTAGAGGTAAACCAGACACTGGTCACTGAGTGACAGAAATTCAATATATCTAAACTTAAACCCCGAGCGATATACACATTACTATTTCAAAGTCTGCAGTCTTACTAATAACTTAGACTTAATCACTTGGACTCCCAGTAGACCATAGCGCCGCAACAGTACTTCGCCATCAGACTCTGTTCTGGTCAATTCCCCTTAGTTGGATCCATGCCCATGCCGCCATCTTTGCTTCTTGTTCCACTGATCTCCTCCATTTTTGTTCCTTGTTCCACTGATCTCCTCCATCTTTTTTCCTTGTTCCACTGATCTCCTCCATCTTTGTTCCTTGTTTCACTGATCTCCTCCATCTTTGTTCCTTGTTTCACTGATCTCCTCCATCTTTGCTTCTTGTTCCACTGAACTCCTCCATTTTTGTTCCTTGTTCAATTGATCTCCTCCATCTTTGTTCCTTAATCCACTGATCTTCTCCATCTTTGTTCCTTGTTCCACTGATCTCCTCCATCTTTGCTTCTTGTTCCACTGATCTCCTCCATCCTTGTTCCTTGTTCAATTGATCTCCTCCATCTTTGTTCCTTGTTCAACTGATCTCCTCCATCTTTGTTCCTTGTTCCACTGATCTCCTCCATCTTTGATCCTTGTTTAACTGACCTCCTCCGGCTTTGTTCCTTGTTCCACTGATCTCCTCCATCTTTGCTTCTTGTTCCACTGATCTCCTTCATCTTTGTTCCTTGTTCCACTGATCTCCTCCATCTTTGATCCTTGTTTAACTGACCTCCTCCACCTTTGTTCCTTGTTCTACTGATCTCCTCCATCTTTGCTTATTGTTCCACTGATCTCTTCCATCTTTGTTCCTTGTTCCACTGATCTCCACCATCTTTGATCCTTGTTTAACTGACCTCCTCCACCTTTGTTCCTTGTTCTACTGATCTCCTCCATCTTTTTTCCTCGTTCCACTGATCTCCTCCATCTTTGTTCCTTGTTCCACTGATCTCCTCCATCATTGTTCCTTGTTCCACTGATGTCCTCCATTTTTTTCCTTGTTCCACTGATCTCCTCCATCTTTGTTCCTTGTTCCACTGATCTCCTCCATCTTTGTTCATTGTTCCACTGATCTCCACCATTTTTTTCCTTGTTCCACTGATCTCCTCCATCTTTGTTCCTTGTTCCACTGATCTCCTCCAACTTTGTTCCTTGTTCCACTGATCTCCTCCATCTTTGTTCATTGTTCCACTGATCTCCTCCATCTTTGTTCCTTGTTCCACTGATCTCCTCCATCTTTGTTCCTTGTTCCACTGATCTCCTCCATCTTTGTTCATTGTTCCACTGATCTCCACCATTTTTTTCCTTGTTCCACTGATCTCCTCCATCTTTGTTCCTTGTTCCACTGATCTCCTCCAACTTTGTTCCTTGTTCCACTGATCTCCTCCATCTTTGTTCATTGTTCCACTGATCTCCTCCATCTTTGTTCCTTGTTCCACTGATCTCCTCCATCTTTGTTCCTTGTTCCACTGATCTCCTCCATCTTTTTTCCTTGTTCCACTGATCTCCTCCATCTTTGTTCCTTGTTCCACTGATCTCCTCCATCATTGTTCCTTGTTCCACTGATCTCCTCCATCTTTTTTCCTTGTTCCACTGATCTCCTCCATCTTTGTTCCTTGTTCCACTGATCTCCTCCAACTTTGTTCCTTGTTCCACTGATCTCCTCCATCTTTGTTCATTGTTCCACTGATCTCCTCCATCTTTGTTCCTTGTTCCACTGATCTCCTCCATCTTTGTTCCTTGTTCCACTGATCTCCTCCATCTTTTTTCCTTGTTCCACTGATCTCCTCCATCTTTGTTCCTTGTTCCACTGATCTCCTCCATCATTTTTCCTTGTTCCACTGATCTCCTCCATCTTTTTTCCTTGTTCCACTGATCTCCATCTTTGTTCCTTGTTCCACTGATCTCCTCCATCCTTGTTCCTTGTTCCACTGATCTCGTCAATGTTTGCTTTGTCTTTCAACCTTTCTCTTCCTCTGGCACTTCCAGTCTCCAGGGATATTCAAACTACGAACTGCGGGTCACATCCGGCTCGTGTATCTGTGTTTACCCACCCCTGTAATTTCTGCCCACACCGCCTTACAGTTTGAGAAATGCTAGTATAGATGATTGACAATACCAACCAGCGGTAGTCAAGCCTTGGTTTAATTTCAGCCACACAGCGTCTGGTTCTTACATTCACCAGCTCCTTCTTCCAATTCACGTGCCGGTTACAGCACCAACAACACACTATCTAGTGTTGTTCCAGATCCAAGGCACAATGAGGGGGGGGGGCAAGGTGGTCACGATGCTCCTGTCGTCATCCTTAAAGGGGATCCACAGGAAGAGGGGCGCCAAAAACAAAAACAAAACCCTATGATTTTCAGGACATTTTAAATATAAAAAATATTTTAACGAACAAACATTATTCACCTAATAATTAAGACCTTTCATACTGTTTTCTTTTTTTTGTGTGTGAGAAGCGTCTGCAACAAGATGAATTCCTAAAGATCTTTGACAGAAGATTCTAGCGAGACGTTTCTTACGTTACACTTAGGTCAGAACGGTGACATTTCTACCGAGTGACGTAGCCTCGTCCAGTTGACACTTTGTACGTCAACAATTAGGCCCACCACAAGACGTCTTTCTGAACACCGTTTGAACTTTCTGTCCAGCCCATTACGAACGTACATGCAAGTCTAATGCCTTGAATATATCTCAAAATATTCAGTATCGTCTATCAACCTGTCATTTTAGTTATTTGTATCCTATTATTACTAAATGAATTGTAAGTATAAGTCTGTCTTTTAAGGCGATGTTTATAGACAAAAAGAAGGGAGGTGGGCGCCAATAAAGTACTTTGTCCCCCAGGTGAGCGTTTTTTCTCACTACTCCTCTGCCACGGCGCCTCAAGTTACCAGGCAGGTGGAAGGACGCCTCTTGTGTCAGAAAGCCAGATTCTGTGATATCCTTCTTGTTGCTTAAGGTGGAAGGAAGCGGAAGGAAGTGGAAGGAAGCGGCTGTCTCACTAGAAGCGGCTGTCTCACTAGAAGCGGCTGTCTCACTAGAAGCGGTTGTCTCACTAGAAGCGGCTGTCTCACTAGAAACATTACGTTCTTGTCCTGTGTTAAATAGTGTGCTATATAGTGTGTGGGAAGCCAGTGTGCAGTACAGAGTTACACTCATCTAACGGAAATGGGGCAGGTACAAAAACCTATCGCTGCTTAGGGCCTCAAAGAGAGCTAATCCGGCCCTGTTTAGCTGTACAGTGCAATGTTTCAGTAACATCATTTTGCACTTCCTTTTTTGCCACTCTTGTTTCGCAGAGAAATTCTTTTCTTTTTTTTTAAGTTTTTTTTTCTTGAAGTCACTTCAATCACGAAAAAAAAATAACATCGAAAAAAAACATATATATAATGAATGGAAATGAAATGTCAATAGAACTGATTGGGTTTAACTGTTGAATTCATTTCATTCTGTAATTTTGTTGACACTGGGAAGTGCTTCCACCTACCCAGCCCCCTCCCCTTCTTTCCACAGTTGTCCAGAAACAAAAAAGTAAACACAGGAAATGCTGAGTACTGCACGCGCTCAACGGCAGACCTGCAGAGCGTGCAAATTGTAAATGTCTACTCTATAAAAATCTTTCAATGCCATGTCTAGACATTGGAACATTTCTGAAAAAAAACAAACAAACAATGTAACCTAAAGAGATTTAGAGGTCTTTGTGACTGTAACAAAACTTGGAGACTTAAAATGCAGGTCTGCCATTGAGCAGTCGTAAGTAATTTGGAATACAAATTAAAAAAAAACATATTTAAACACTTAGCTAAAGGCTCTTGAAAGGGAAAAGCCACAATTTGTTTAGTGTAATATTCACACTGACAGTATTCATTCTGGCAACGGAATACAAACACATTCGTCCCTTAGTAGAGTCATCGAAGGATATTACGCTTTAAATTATTGTGTGTGTGTGAAGGAAGTGGGGTTGTGATTATTGATGCTGTAGTAGTTTCTTGGCATATCCAAGATAAATATATATGCACAAAACATGTAAAAAAACAACAACATCAAAAACAAAACGTAACGTTACTACCCGTCGAAATGTGGATTTTTTTTGTTGGGGCCCTTTCCTTAAATCCGGCCCTGGGTTTATAATTAGCAGTTTGTCCAGATATAGCTTAGAACATTTTTTGTTTACATCCGAATCCATACATAATTTAAATATGTTTAAAACAATGCCGTAAGCTAGTGTTACAACTTGTGTAAAGATGTAGCTAGAAGCCTAGTTGATAATAATATGTCAGAATATAGCATGTAAGATGTAGAGTCATCTATTATAAGATACCATTGACATGTAGATATTTGATTCATAGTCAAGTGTTAGATCGAAGTAAGAACCAAATAAAAATTAATCTCTTTTTATCTGCCAAACATCTATAAAAAAAGCTAACAAGATCACAAAAGAGATACAAGAGACCGATAGCAAAGACAAACAGACACAAACACTCTTTTGTTCCCCTGGCAATCAAATCATTAAATAAGAACAATCTGATATAAACTTTGTCACATGTAAATTATGAGTCTGGTGTGAATGTACACTTTGTTTTTTGTTTGGTGTAATGCATAAATTGTAAGACACATTTCCATAAGTATATTATTATTACTCTCATACTCTCTCTGTTACATGTTTTTCGTTTGGAAATATGCAATTGCAACTACTCATCACAATATTTACTTTAAAGAAGAAGACATATAAAAAATACATGTTTAAAAAGACACTAGCTCCTTGATACAACTTCTAGAGCGAGTGTTTCTCTCTTCAGAACTCAAGAATGTCAGATTTAAAAACAATGGAACATTTGTCACCTCGCCCCCAATCCCCCCTCTGAGTCAGAGTCCTGGTTCAGCGAATGTATAGATCTAAAACAATTCATAATATTAGAATGACAGGCCTTTAGATCGAGACTTAGAAGACGATGCGCACATTTTTCAGTACCATTATTTGATTAAATTCTTGACTCAATGAAGCTCTATACATTCGGAAATAACGCGATAGTCTTTTCAAGACGATCACAGACTTGTACCTATTATAATATATAGGTCTGGGATCTAGTTCTAGTTCTCAAGCCAAATTTTTTTTTTTTTTTTACTTTGAAACTATAACGGTCAGAGTGGAGTTGTTCCATTGTGGCCAGCGAGGAAGTAATTCTTTTCTCAGCAATAAACATCAACAACTTATATTGCTTTATAAATCGTTAGAGCCGTTTTTAAGATCCGTTTTTCAATTTTCTATTCCATGACTTGAAATGAAAACACAAGAATCAATAAAAAAAAAACAACCAATTAATTAATTTAATATTGGCAATTAATTACTTTGTTTTGTTAGTTTAAATTAGTTAATTCACTATTGGTAATAAATTACTTTGTTTGTTTTTTAAAACAAGGGAAAGAAATTGCACTTGGCTGAAGTAGTGGTATAAGCTGAATGGAGAAAGACGGTCAACGAGTCTTGCATGGTGCCTTAAACGATCCAATAGACTAAGGGTCAGGTAAAGGTAAAACCCCCTGAGGCTGCCGTGTCAGTCCCAGTGAACACCTCTTACACCTAGACAATCTTCCATGACCATAGACTGTCCGCTAGCAGACTGGTCACCGCCTGAGAAGGCTTTAGCCCACAAGTTCGAATTCAGGTTGTTCCCCCTTATTTTTAAATAGGTAAAACAATATTTCTAACCGCACATATTTATTATTGTTAGTCTAAATCTATTACAAAATTAATTATATGACTGATCGAAACTAATTGATACACATTAATATAAGATTTGTGTTTTTAAAAAGTATTTTTTTTAAATTTTTATTGCTTGTTCTTCTTTGCGTTCAATGAATCGAGGTGTCTCATTCAGGACTTTCTTATTCTCATTGTAGACTTTTATTCAGCTATCCATTGAAGCTCTACATACTGTATGGTCAGTATTGGTCCAGGTAGTGTCACGTGGTGTCAGAGAATTGTTTTCAAAGTGCAGTAGAGAGAACAAAACAACCGAAAAGAAAATTGAGACTTTGACGTTCACAAACTGGTCACTGATTTGTCAACTTTATCGGGAAAGATCGCTTCAATGAAACGATGGATTAAATTCAAGTTACAATCTAATTTCAAAAAGAAACAATCTCAGAGTCCATCAGGGTTCACACTTTGCAAATGCTCGTCGGTTCTGAGTGTCCATGACACCTCCAAGAGACCAATGGACGTTTTAAGGAAAGGAAGCCGGAGTGGAACAATGTTTTGTCTATTCTCTTATTTCTTTTTGTGTTTCAATGGACTTCATTCATCACTGGTAAACAAACAACATTTAGCTACGAGATTCTCTAACTCTTCTATACAAATTACGATCTAATTTTTAATACACAATGGCTATCACGTGACAGTTTTTTTCCCGTTGTTTTATCAACATTATCAGGTGACTAAATGTTCTTTGTATACGATTGGTGAATGACGTCCATTATGTATTGTATTCTTTTTTTATGTATATGTTTTGTGTTTATATTCTTGTGGAGGTTTATGTGTTTTGTGTTTATATTCTTGTGGAGGTCTATGTGTCTTGTGTTTATATTCTTGTGGAGGTCTATGTGTTTTGTGTTTATATTCTTGTGGAGGTCTATGTGTTTTGTGTTTATATTCTTGTGGAGGTCTATGTGTTTTGTGTTTATATTCTTGTGGAGGTCTATCTGTTTACTTTGATCATGCCAATATTCTCATCCTCATTCCTTTTCCTGCCGCCATTTTAATTTCATTTTAGTAACGCTTACTACGATATATTTACAGAATGTGGTCAACTGTCCACTATAGTGTCATTTAGCGAGCACAAAAAAAAAACAATAACTTTTTTCACCCACTTCAGTTTGCTCTTAGAACTGACTGTACTGTTTGTTTGTTTTGTATTTGTTTCCAGTATCCAAATGATGGAAGGAAATGACTCTAATCTTAGCACTGGACAGTCAACATTGTCCAGAACATCATTAGAACTGACTTGGTTTATAACCGTCAATGATGACTTCTTGTTCTATGGACATACTGACCTGGCCCGGAAACGCTGAGAAATAGAATAGCTCTCCATATCAGATCGATAGGCGATTAGCTTCAGTTTCAGTGTTCCCCCCCTTCTCTCTCCCCCCGCCCCCTTAATTTGTTATTTTGATTGCAGAAAGAATGTTCTTTTTTAACTCTTTGAAACCGGACCGACACAATAAACTCTTTATCTCCTGGCACTGTCCTTCTTCATGTTGACACACAAATATCATTCATCTCTCGTTAAGGTCAGCACGCGCTCACGTTTTTCAAGAGCAGACGATCTTTTTTTTTTAGGAGGCGGGGGGGGGGCGACATCAAGTTCGGACTGTTGACCAAGTTTGTCTCACAGATGCATCACAGCCATTGTTGTTATCTCCAGTTGTCTAACCAACATTTTGTGTTTGTTACTTCAGTGGCGACTAGCGAGTTCTCAGAGCCACGTCTCACTATCTCTGATAGTCGGATCTGACTGTCAAGCACTTAAGAGGCTTTCACACACAAATGATAATACACAAAATATCAACGGTAGCGGAAGAGGTCGAGTTGACATAGCTCGTTGTCTGCTGATATTAGAAATCTATTTGAAAAGCATGACAAGAGAAGATAACTCTCAAGACTTGGTTTGGGCAATGACAGTTTTTTTTTTTAATGGGCTAGTCTCCCCTAGGTCACTTTATCCTAGAACACGTTGACCAAGCCAGAACAGGAAACCGTGGAATCCTCAGTAAATCACTTATTATGAAGACATCCATCAGTCTAGTGCAGGAGTGGGCAAATTACGTTCCGCAGGCCACATTCGGCCCGCCGGAGTGTTTTATGCGGCCAGTGGACATTCAGAAATCAGATGCAAATGTATTAAAAAATAATTCTAAATATCTAAATAAAATATTGAAACTTCGTCTCTACGTGTCATTATAAAAAGTTTAATGTAAAACGAAGATTATTCTTATTGGTAATAATTCAAGGTATCCAGTCAAAGACACAAACTCAAGCCAGTCTTTATCCAAGGCTATGAGGAAATGTGTTGAAAGTGTTGGACAGGCTAAGAATATACGGTAAGTGCAACAACCGTGATTTGACTGAGAAAAACAGTTTAAAAAAACAAAAACAAAAAAACACATAAAAAACAATGTCTCAACCATAAACTCTAAACTGGAAAGTTTGCACAAAGCTGTATAAAATATCTAACATATTATTGGCTCAAGCATCTCAGTAATCAAGCTTTTTAGAGCCAGGGGCTTTAACCACAGGCAATTCAGAGGAGTAATTGAAGATTTGGAAACAAAACATTTCGGTGTTCGGTACCACTGTAGTATCCGCTGGCTAAGCATGGGCAAGGTATTGAGAAGAATATGGAATCTCAAGTAAGAAATGGTTATGTTCTTAGATGGACATTGACTGACTTTCTTACTAATATTTCTAATGAAGAGTGGAAGAAGGACTTCATGTTTTTCACGGGAGTATTGCAGTGGATTGTTAATGGATGAAATGTATGTGGGTGAACTTTTTAAACAAAGCTTTTCCATTTCTCCAGGCAAGCAAAAGAAAACAGGTTTTTGTCATTTTCTTTTGCTAAAAGGTGAAATTATTTTTAGTAAAGTGGTGAAAAGTACAAGACTTAACTGGATTCTTAGATTGTGGAATTTAAACGCAAATTTCAGGTACGCAAATGGCAGGTGCAAAAAATTGCAGGTGCGTTACTTGCAGGTTTGTATCTTGCAGTTGTCTCTCTGACAGGTAGATGTACCGCTGGTGTGTCTTAGCAGGTGTTTGTTTTCCAAGTGCATTTTTTGCAGGTGCAGTGTATGTTTTGCAGGTGCAGTGTATGTTTTGCAGGTGCAGTGTATGTTTTGCAGGTGCAGTGCATGTTTTGCAGGTGCAGTGTATGTTTTGCAGGTGCAGTGTATGTTTTGCAGGTGCAGTGTATGTTTTGCAGGTGCAGTGCATGTTTTGCAGGTGCAGTGCATGTTTTGCAGGTGCAGTGCATGTTTTGCAGGTGCAGTGTATGTTTTGCAGGTGCAGTGCATGTTTTGCAGGTGCAGTGCATGTTTTGCAGGTGCAGTGCATGTTTTGCAGGTGCAGTGTATGTTTTGCAGGTGCAGTGTATGTTTTGCAGGTGCAGTGTATGTTTTGCACGTGCAGTGCATGTTTTGCAGGTGCAGTGCATGTTTTGCAGATATATTTATTGCAATTTTGTGTCTTGTAGGTTTGTGTATTTTTAATATTGTCTTTTGCAATTTTGTGTCTTGCATGTGTGTGTTTTGCAGGGATTTATATTGCGGTTATGTTTATTGCAAGAGTGTCTTACAGGTGTGTATTGCAGGTGTGTCTTGCTAAATGTGTGTCTAGCAGGTGGAAGTATTGCAGGCGTGTGTCTTACATATAAGCGTCTTGCAGGTGTTTATTTCAGGTGTGTATATTGCGGGTGTGTCTATTTGCAGGTCCTATTTCAAAATGTCCACTTGTCTCGTTATTAGACGATTCATTAACACCCTATAATGTGAACAAATAATATAATTGGTAAATTTCTCCGTTGTCGCGTTGCCAGGCAGCAAGCTGGACAGTGGTGTCTGAGGGATGGAATGCTGCTGATGAGAGAAAAAGTGATCTATTAGTTTTTTTTTGTTTGATATTTCTGAAGGCAGTTCCTTCAGCTTCAGCTCGGTCTTGTGACAGGACGTGGTGTTTGCGCTTCAGGTTTTTAACACAACAGCATCGGGTCGACGCTCAAGTTTTTTTTCGTCTCTTGGGGAAGGTGTGTGTGTGGGGGGGGAGATGGTTACTGGAAGACAGTTTTCGGGCTACTTTTTCGAAAGAATTTTAAAAACAAGAAACAAAAAAGAAAATTGTTTGAGCCTGAATTCAAACTCAAGCCTCCACAATGAAAGGCCGACGTGTTTGCCACTAAACTGTTCAAGCAAGCCCTGCTTATAAAAATTAAAGGTTTTATTCGTCTCTAGCAGTGCTTCCCAAACGTTTTCGATAACGGAGCGTTTCCCATTTTTGGATTATTTAGCAGAACCCTTCTCTTGTTATTTTAGTTCCCATTCGTTTCAATTAAAAATAATCAGAATTAAATCGTATTCTAAATGTATAGATCTTTCTTTATTACTCTCAAGCAGAAAACTAGAATAAAATATACAGA
This sequence comes from Biomphalaria glabrata, assembly GCF_947242115.1. Lineage (NCBI taxonomy): Eukaryota > Metazoa > Mollusca > Gastropoda > Planorbidae > Biomphalaria > Biomphalaria glabrata. The sequence goes on along the minus strand of NC_074712.1, from coordinate 39,946,149 downwards.
CATTAGCACCAGAAAAACTGTAAACTAGAATAAAATATACAGACATTAGCACCAGAAAATTTAAGGTTTAATGACTTTGATGGTATTGCGTTTGTGAAGAGAATAGAATAACTTCTTTGTGTTTGTTGATAAATTAAATTCTACTATCAAGCCGCTTATTTCTAGATTTATACTTTGACTTTCTTGAAATAAAATAAACAAAAATTCTACTTCTCACAAATAGGTTGTAGGAAACAAAAGTACTATGACAATGGATGATCTTGAAATAGTAAAGTTCTTTACAGACAAACTTGACCTGAAATCATTTCATGGTTGATCTTTGAGTCACATTTACTGTCAGAATGTGGATCAGTTCAAAGTTCATAATGATATTGTTATAGCGTTTAATACATTACTGAGAAGATCGAATAAAATCAATTTGTCTTTTCCATTTAGGAATAATCCTGTATGGGCCTAATAGTTTATTGTTCCAATAGTTCATGGAACACCTATTCAAGCCTCGTGGAACCCTAGTGTTTCGAGGAACACAGTTTGGGAACTACTGGTCTAGAGTTAGCACACAATTTGAGAGACGACCTAATTTTCTCACAATGCTTATCTCCCCCTTAGAACAGTTTCTATATACAATTAACTGATTACGACTAAATGATTAACAACAAATAGGATTTTCTTCTACTGATTCGTGTGTTGTCATCGACACAACAGCGTAGCTAGGGTGGGGGAGGAGGGGGGACAATTTGAAAAGCCCGCCCCCCACTTGACGGTGCCCCCCAAATGAGTTTTTTAGATTAGAAATTAAATACTATGCAAAATGCAGGGGCCCCCAAAGAGGTCAAGCCCCCCCCCCCCCCACGGCCCCAAACGATGAAAAATTACTAGCTACGCCAGTGCATCGACCATGAATAATTAAGCAAAGTTTAGATCCAAGTGTTTAAAGTGGGAGAAATTCCATTAACCATTCCACCCCTGCAACAGACAGTGTGACGTATATAAGCTTTGTCAAAAAATAATAATGCTAACATGAAAGTATTAATTTGTGTCTGTGTCAAAGTATTATGGAACTCACAAAGTATGATGGAACTCACGAAGTATGATGGAACTCACGAAGTATGATGGAACTCACGAAGTATTATGGAACTCACAGAGTATTATGGAACTCACAAAGTATTATGTAACTCACGAAGTATTATGGAACTCACAAAGTATTATGGAACTCACAGAGTATTATGGAACTCACAAAGTATTATGTAACTCACAAAGTATTATGTAACTCACAAAGTATTATGTAACTCACAAAGTATTATGGAACTCACAAAGTATTATGGAACTCACAAAGATGAAAAGATTTTTTGTTTGATAAATATTGTTCCTTGCCCTCTAAGTCTTGCAACTTTTGTTTTGTTCTTTGCTTCTTTAGGAGTTCAAGTCTCGCTAGGCTTAGAAAGTGTTTTAGTGAGAAATTAAAAGAAAAAAATAATGAAAGCTTTTTATCTGAACTCGATCTGAATTGAATTTCACCAAGTTAGGAATTAAATCCACCAAGTTAGAGTCTAGGAATTAAGTCCACCAAGTTAGAGTCTAGGAATTTAGTCCACCAAGTTAGAGTCTAGGAATTAAGTCCACCAAGTTAGGAATTAAATCCACCAAGTTAGAGTCTAGGAATTAAATCCACCAAGTTAGAGTCTAGGAATTAAGTCCACCAAGTTAGAGTCTAGGAATTAAGTCCACCAAGTTAGAGTCTAGGAATTAAGTCCACCAAGTTACAGTCTAGGAATTAAATCCACCAAGTTAGGAATTAAATCCACCAAGTTAGAGTCTAGGAATTAAGTCCACCAAGTTAGAGTCTAGGAATTTAGTCCACCAAGTTAGAGTCTAGGAATTAAGTCCACCAAGTTAGGAATTAAATCCACCAAGTTAGAGTCTAGGAATTAAATCCACCAAGTTAGAGTCTAGGAATTAAGTCCACCAAGTTAGAGTCTAGGAATTAAGTCCACCAAGTTAGAGTCTAGGAATTAAGTCCACCAAGTTACAGTCTAGGAATTAAATCCACCAAGTTAGGAATTAAATCCACCAAGTTAGGAATTAAATCCACCAAGTTAGAGTCTAGGAATTAAGTCCACCAAGTTAGAGTCTAGGAATTAAGTCCACCAAGTTACAGTCTAGGAATTAAATCCACCAAGTTAGGAATTAAATCCACCAAGTTAGGAATTAAATCCACCAAGTTAGAGACTAGGAATTAAGTCCACCAAGTTAGAGTCTAGGAATTAAATCCACCAAGTTAGGAATTAAATCCACCAAGTTAGAGTCTAGGAATTAAGTCCACCAAGTTAGAGTCTAGGAATTAAATCCAACAAGTTAGAGTCTAGGAATTAAATCCACCAAGTTAGAGTCTAGGAATTAAATCCACCAAGTTAGAGTCTAGGAATTAAATCCACCAAGTTAGAGTCTAGGAATTAAATCAACCAAGTTAGAGAGTCTAGGAATTAAATCCACCAAGTTAGAGAGTCTAGGAATTAAATCCACCAAGTTAGAGAGTCTAGGAATTAAATCCACCAAGTTAGAGTCTAGGAATTAAATCCACCAAGTTAGAGTCTAGGAATTAAATCCACCAAGTTAGAGTCTAGGGATTAAATCCACCAAGTTAGAGTCTAGGAATTAAATCCACCAAGTTAGAGTCTAGGAATTAAATCCACCAAGTTAGAGTCTAGGAATTAAATCCACCAAGTTAGAGTCTAGGGATTAAATCCACCAAGTTAGAGTCTAGGGATTAAATCCACCAAGTTAGAGTCTAGGAATTAAATCCACCAAACTCTTGAAGTTAGATCCACCACGCAAGAAATTGCTTTCAGCAGTTTATCGGCCAGGAATAAAAACCACTACATCCACAATGCTAGAGGTTAACAGAGGCAAGGAATTGACTTCTCCATGTTATGTCATGGGGTTAAAATTTACTCAATTCACAAAGTTAGTTGTCAGAGGTGTTATCACATAAAAAAAATGTTCATTACATTATTGAAATCATCACATTTCCTTTGGATCGATGCAGAACTAAATTGGATACCAACAAACCAAACAAATGTGATACTAAGAAACAAAAGAAAATCTGATACTTATAAACAAAACGAAACGCATAAAAAATCAAGCTCTCTTGTACTTGAGGATTTTGTCTGAAATTGGTTGGTTTAGTACGTGTGTGTAAGAGAAACAGAGAGAGAGAGAGAAACAGGCAGAGAAACAGAGAGAGAGAGACAGAGAAAGATGGAAAGAAACGGGGAGTCAGAGAGAGAGACAGAGAGCGAGTCAGAGAGAGTGAGAGTCATAGAGAGAGAGACACAGAGTGAGAGACCCAGAGAGATCGAGAGAGAGACAGAACAACTGAGAGATTGGATGTGAGTGAGTAAGAGAGACATTTTGTTTTAAAACCCTAACTGATGACTTGACTATTTCTCTAGACAACCTTTTGTGTATGGTTGGCCCACCTCTGTAGCGCTATACTTATTCTATGACAAACTTCTGTATATGTTTGGCCGACCTTTGTAGCGCTATACTTATTCTATGACAAACTTCTGTATATGTATGGCCGACCTCCGTAGCGCTATACTTATTCTATGACAAACTTCTGTGTATATTTGGCCGACCTTTGAAGCGCTATACTTATTCTATGACAAACTTCTGTATATGTTTGGCCGACCTTTGAAGCGCTATACTTATTCTATGACAAACTTCTGTATATGTATGGCCCACCTCTGTAGCGCTATACTTATTTTATGACAAACTTCTGTATATGTATGGCCCACCTCTGTAGCGTTATACTTATTTTATGACAAACTTCTGTATATGTTTGGCCGACCTCTGTAGCGCTATACTTATTCTATGACAAACTTCTGTATATGTTTGGCCCACCTTTGTAGCGCTATACTTATTTTATGACAAACTTCTGTATATGTTTGGCCCACCTTTGTAGCGTTATACTTATTTTATGACAAACTTCTGTATATGTTTGGCCGACCTTTGTAGCGCTATACTTATTTTATGACAAACTTCTGTATATGTTTGGCCCACCTTTGTAGCGCTATACTTATTTTATGACAAACTTCTGTATATGTTTGGCCCACCTTTGTAGCGCTATACTTATTTTATGACAAACTTCTGTATATGTATGGCCCACCTTTGTAGCGTTATACTTATTTTATGACAAACTTCTGTATATGTTTGGCCGACCTTTGTAGCGCTATACTTATTCTATGACAAACTTCTGTATATGTTTGGCCCACCTTTGTAGCGCTATACTTATTCTATGACAAACTTTTTGTTGCCACTCATCGCTGGTTCCCTCAACGAAGCCACATGCTTCAAATTGATAGCTGCTTTTTATGATTGAGTATGGCTTTTAAAAGCCTTCACTTCATGTGTACATCTCAACCTTGCCAACACACAACATCCAATAGATTGTCCATTAAGTCTTTCTCTCCCAATGCCGTAAGCTGAAACGATTTATCGATCTTCTTTCCCTGCACAGTCAAATGTCGTTTCAAAATTTAAATGATGCCTTGAGATGCAAATATTTTTTTTTTAATTTCATTCTTCTTTTTATTTTTTTTTAGTCTGACCATCTGGTGACTTTTATTAAGTTGTCTATTAATCAGTCTCATTAAGTGGACAGCTGGATTCTTGAAGTAACCCAGGCCAAGGGTGGTGGTTGTAATTCCCCCCCCCCTCCCCATAAAAAAAAATATCCTCCGTGTTTTAAAAAGCGACATAAACTGTAACGGAGCACTGCTAACTTTTCTATTTCAAAAAGGTTTATTTAAAATGTTAAATTATATTTGCAGCCTATTAATATGTTAAAGATTATTTTACATACGGATTACGATATTTCTGTGAACATTACCATCTTACAATAGAACCTGGTGTTCATCGTTTGGTTGTTATCTTTGTTTCGGATGTTTCTTCAGACACATCCTAGCCCTAACCTGCATCAGGACGACGCGGGATGGCAGCGGGCAGGATTCGTCCCTAGGACCATAGGTGCGACGGTTTAGAGCACACACCACACTACCAAGTAGACATCAATCGGTGTGACAATATATAATGATTTCCACTATACATCTTATAGGATATATGCTATTTGATTTATTTTCGCCTAAAGTAGCAATACGTATTTTTTAAAATAGACTAGATATCTGTCTAAATAAATATGCCATTTTATTCCAAATTGTACTTTGAAAAATTGATTCAAAAATAACATTAGTAATGAGGAGTAAGCTTATTAGAAAACGTTCAAAAGAATATACTAACAAAAATCCAATTGTGAATGAATTTTAAAAAATTAAAAAAAAAGGAAATAAATGCAAATAAAAAAAGCCACAGAAAGACCCGAACTACCCCAAAATCTTGATAGGCTTTTTTAAAAGAGACAAGCTTTTTTTTTTTTTTTTTACCTAACCAGCCCTCCAGGCGTTATCTGATAGACTAACATAGGAAGTACTTCCCTTTAATGATCATCACAGCTCAGGGCGAACTAGCTTGTTAGCGCCCCATACAAGTCATTAAATTTCAAGTTGCCTTGTTTTAAGGGCTAGAGGTGGCGCCACGTGCTGTGTCCGGGTCGTCATTAAAACCAGCTTCTGGCCTACTGAGCATCTCTGGTTGATCGATTGGACACAAACAGATTCTCTCAAGTCTGTAGGTTTCATGTGGTGGACTTTAAATGACCTTACCGAAACGAAAGGTCGAAGTAAAACAAGTTAGACTTTTTAAAAATCCATTTTATGAGCCTGACATTTGAGTTGAGTGCGGGAATTCCCGCTTAAGCGTTGCTCAAAATAGCTACATTTAATTTTATAATAATTTTATTTTTCACTGTATGAGGTAGTTTCCCCCCCCCCCCCCCAGAAAATGTACATAATCTGTCAAATTTCTAGAAAACTTGTTTTCGAAATATGTGTCCACCCAGTGTCCACTTACATGAAGAGTTTGCAAGCAAATAAGAGGAAAAGAGAACTTACGTAGATTCTCAATGGGCAACGCGTTATTTGTGACAAAATATGCATGTCTGGGTCTGCGTGGCCACGTGTTATACTGTCTTCTTCATTAATCCTATTAATTAATCCTAATTATTATTAAAAAAGGCTGATAGAGAAACAATGTAGCCTCTCTAGAGAAACAATGTAACCTCTCCTACTACAGCTGACATTAGATGTTCCCCCCTCTCCCCCGTCAGCTGACATTAGATGTTCCCCCATCTCTCCTCCTTCATGTGACATTAGATGTTCCCCCTCTCGCCCTTCAGCTGACATTAGATGTTCCCCCATCTCTCCTCCTTCATGTGACATTAGATGTTCCCCCATCTCTCCTCCTTCATGTGACATTAGATGTTCCCCCCTCTCTCCATCGTTCCTCCTTATAAAAGATGAGAGCTACACAACTTTCTTTCCCTCTATCTCCCTTTCTCTCTCTCTCTCTCTCTTTGTATGTTAGCAACCTTTGCACTTTAGTCTTGTGTACTGTAGTGCAATGATGCTTTCTATCTATTGATTTCCTCCCTTTCATTGATCTATCCAAGATTGTCACCTCAAAGCAAAATGTTTTTGTTTTTTTTTTTAAACCAGAGAACGACGGAAGTTTTTGTTATTAATTCATGGACTACTCTTGCGGGTCAGTGGCTCCTTGCGGGTCAGTGGCTCCATGCGGGTCAGTGGTTCCTTATGGATCAGTACTTTATACGCATGTTACTTTACATACACAAACCCAACACATACATATTTTTTTTATTTTTTTTTTTACTTATGAACAACAAAAAAGATTTGGTGACGACCTCTTCAAGCGCAGTCGTCCTAACAGAATGATTTACAAGCTCAACTTCACAGGAGACAAGAACGTTTCTGACAGTAACACAAATCCACTGTGATCTCTAGTTCTTAAGACAATTTCTCTTTTTCTCTCTCTTCTCTATTTCTCTCTCTTCTCTTTTTCTCTCTCTTTTCTTTTTCTCTGTCTTCTCTTTTTCTCTCTCTTCTCTTTTTCTCTGTCTTCTCTTTTTCTCTCTCTTCTCTTTTTCTCTCTCTTCTCTTTTTCGCTGTCTTCTCTTTTTCTCTCTCTTCTCTTTTTCTCTCTCTTCTCTTTTTCGCTGTCTTCTCTTTTTCTCTCTCTTCTCTTTTTCGCTGTCTTCTCTTTTTCTCTGTCTTCTCTTTTTCTCTGGGTTCTCTTTTTTATCTCTCTTCTCTTTTTCTCTGTCTTCTCTTTTTCTCTGGCTTCTCTTTTTTATCTCTCTTCTCTTTTTTATCTCTCTTCTCTTTTTCTCTGTCTTCTCTTTTTCTCTCTCTTTTCTTTTTCGCTGTCTTCTCTTTTTCTCTGTCTTCTCTTTTTCTCTGTCTTCTCTTTTTCTCTGTCTTCTCTTTTTCGCTGTCTTCTCTTTTTCTCTCTCTTCTCTTTCTCTCTCTCTTCTCTTTTTCTCGTTATCGTTTCCTCTCTCCCTTATCTTTCTGTCTTTCTCTCTGACCAAAGCTCGAGAATCACTAAACGAACTATTTAAATAAGCTAATAACATTGCCTTGAAGGAACAAAAAAGTATTTCCAATGTTTTGTCATTATTGTTTGTTTTCTTGTGTCCAATATTCGCCGGTTAGCCAATGAACAATGTAAACAGTCGATCGCCCCCACCCGTCTAGCCAGTCGAGTGGACACATTCGACCCTTTTGTCAGAGACAATATCGCTCAATTATTGATAACTTACCCATTCTAGGTTAGAGTAATCGCTGGGGTTCAGCCTTCACTTGCACGATACAGTATCGATTACCGCAGAACGTGGCACGACAATAAATGCCATGATGCAACGAAGCGGTCAGATGGTATCGTTATGTTCCAATACAGCACAGAGGTGCACTACAGTAGACCTGAGTTGTTGTTTTAAATGTTCGTCCTAAATATACACACAACAAGAACCATCCTGTGTTCAAATCGTTTTTTGTTCCCTTTCTTGCATTCCAACTTTTTTTTTTCTTGTTAATCTTTTTATACATCTTATAAATGATATACAAATACGCCCTTTAAATGACCCTGTGTTAATCTAGTCGTGCATGTTAGGGACTTGAACTCTTCTAAGTCATTGGTTTTCCTGCTTAATTCAGGCAACCCGTTCCATACTCTCATGTCAGTAGGGAAGATGGAGCACTTGTACGAATTTGTCCTAGCATGTGGAACAAGAAATGTGCCTCTATCTTTGTGTTCTTTTGAGTGCTGTCTGAGGCTGTATTTCAGTTATACTTGTAACTTGTAAGTGCTAAAAATCAGGACTTGAACCAGACAGACCTTCGGATCGACTGTCGAAGATTATGCAAGCCTTAAAATACTCGTAAAAATGTCTTGTTGATTATGTGAGATGTGTAGTTTTCAGTTAGCGAGAGATAAAGCTTGATTCTCTCAGTAAATGTAGTGAATGACTTGTGAATAAATAGTGAATGACTGTAGTGAATGACTGTAGTGAATGACTGTTAACTAAGACAAGGACAAAGTAAAAACAAAACAAACAAAAAAAAAAAAACACAAACAAACAAATAGATCAAGGTCTTGCCAAGACAGGAAAAAAATTGATTGAATAATTGATGATGCGGTCAAACAGTTACTGTGTAGAATTGGGATGGCTATCTGAGGTACACGTGAGGGGCTGGCACGCGTCCCAATTTATACAGCACACAAACTCGTAAGATTGAACTTTAAGTCTGGGGAAAATATAGTTCTAGGTGGGTAGAAATGCAAGTCTTGCTAGATAGAGAGATATTTTATGCGGGGTTAAAATACATGGTCATGCCAGGTAAGAATACACTTTTCGCTTAGTAGGAAAACACGTGATGCTGGGTAAAAATGTATCATTAAAAATTTTTTCCACATGAGTGACTTTGATAAAAAACTATATATTAGTGGATACTGCTCAAGGAGGCTCGAGTTCTAACCCCGAGCTCACTTGTGTTTGCTACTAAGTGTCTAATGACAGCACGGGAACCTTCTCCCAGATATCCCCAACCCACCCCCTAATAGTCCACAAAAGTGATTTATTTGTTATAGGGACTCTAAAGAACGAATATTACGATCATGGCACTAGCAGAGAAATACATTTAGTTCATGGCACTAGCAGAGAAATACATTTAGTTCATGGCACTAGCAGAGAAATACATTTAGTTCATGGCACTAGCAGAGAAATACATTTAGTTCATGGCACTAGCAGAGAAATACATTTAGTTCATGGCACTAGCAGAGAAATACATTTAGTTCATGGCACTAGCAGAGAAATACATTTAGTTCATGGCACTAGCAGAGAAATACATTTAGTTCATGGAGAGGTGAAGAGGGGCTGAAAGACAGGACTCTATACCAGTGGCGTAGATAGGGATTTGTCATCCTTTGGGGGCCCGGAAGGAGGCTTGACCTCTTTAGGGGCCCCTGCATTTTGACATTCGACATCATGACATGAGATAATGGTGTAATATTTAATATTTAAAAAATTCAAACACTCATTTGGGGGCCCCCATCAAGTTGGGGCCCGGGGGATTTTCTAATTCTCCCACCCCATCCCCCACCATAGCTTCGCCACTGCTCTAGACCAGAAGGTTCTATTCGGGCAAGGATTCAAAATATTTCTGGCGGCGGACCTTGTTCATGTTTTAATAGCAATAGAAATGTCACTGCTGATGCAACTAACGGTGAGCATCGGGTGTACACAGTACAGTCTATGTCGGCTACATCAGTTTGTGGAAGGCAAAAGTTCAAACCTCACATACTACATTTACTGGGTCGTTTGAAAGAGAAACACAATTAGGTAGACTGTGTTTGATTGTCATGCCTAATGATTGGGTGTATAACTTTGATTGTCATGCCTAATGATTGGGTGTATAACTTTGATTGTCATGCCTAATGATTGGGTGTATAACTTTGATTGTCAAGCCAAATGATTGGGTGTATAACTTAGATTGTCATGCCTAATGATTGGGTGTGTAACTTTGATTGTCATGCCTAATGATTGGGTGTGTAACTTTGATTGTCATGCCTAATGATTGGGTGTATAACTTTGATTGTCATGCCTAATAATTGGGTGTGTAACTTTGATTGTCAAGCCAAATGAATGGGTGTATAACTTTGATTGTCATGCCTAATGATTGGGTGTATAACTTTGATTGTCATACCTAACTTCACAGAACCCTGTGGAAAGCATTTTTCTATGACGTGGCTACACACGTGAACAAAAGGACATTCCATGAGGTCATAAGCAGCCAAATGTCTCAACATGCTGCTGGGGTTCACTTAAGAGTTCCAATACATCTGTAAAGAAAAAGAATCGATACTACGCCACCATATGGAGGAGGAGTCACACATACACAGCCTGGACACGTGCACTATTGGCGCCTTTTTTGTTCACTGTCACTCTCTCTCTCTCTCTTTCTTTTCTCTCTCTTGCTTTCTCTCTCTTTCTTTTCTCTCTCTTGCTTTCTCTCTCTTTCTTTTCTCTCTCTTCCTCTTTGTCTTTTTTTTTCTCTGTTATTCAGTCTGTTCCTGAAGGTTACTTGGTCATTTCATGGACTGCATGTTCACAACAGTACGTTCCAGAATGTCCGTTTACTCGACACGCTTGATCGCACGTAGTCGTCCTGGTAGGCCTTGCAGTAGTATGTTGGCCTCGGTTTAGCACCACCAGTCCTTCCAAGGCCGTCAGTTCGCCTATAACAATACTAGATGTGAGCCATTCATATATCAATATCTTCCTATGCATACTTTTGATGTGAGCTAAATATCAACATGGAAGGAATGTAACTTTTTAACTGGATACTTTTGTTCTTGCAGTATTGAACTAGTCCATCAGGCGTAGCCAAGACAGGATTTATTTTCCTTCTAGTCGTTGGGCTATATTAATGAAGTAAATCTACGAACATTCAAGCACTAGCCGAAGAAAACCTTAAGCAAACTCACTACTACCTTTCACCAACGCCTAGTCTGTTGAACCGTTTGGGAACTACACATGATCTGTCGACCGTCTTCCTCTAATCCCTCTCAAAGCAAACTAGAGACACCAAATTTCATTAGCGTAGCTAGTGTGGTCCCCCAACCACCTCAAACGGAAGTAAAAACTAAAGCAAAATTACAATTACCAAATTTAGTAGATCCAGAAACAATGTAATCTAGCTTACACTAGTTGTAAGTCCAGAAACAATGTAATCTAGCTTACACTAGTTGTAAGTCCAGAAACAATGTAATCTAGCTTACACTAGTTGTAAGTCCAGAAACAATGTAATCTAGCTTACACTAGTTGTAAGTCCAGAAACAATGTAATCTAGCTTACACTAGTTGTAAGTCCAAAATAAAATGAACGCATTGGCCATGATGAGCATTCATTACAAACATTCAATGTACATATATCTCTTCCCTACCCGCTAGACCACAGCCAGGGCTGGATTGAAGTAAGTGGAGGTTCCGGGGCAGACTATTTGTAGAGACCCCTACACTTTTTCTAAAACTTTTTATTAAAATCTACTTATTAATAAAAATAATAATATCTAAAAGCACACTCCATATTATAAATGAATGAGTACTTATATAGCCTGCATATGACGCCTATGTTTAAACAAAAAGTAAAGTAAAAAAAAAGGTAAATTAGTTTATGTTTATGAAATGTAGTAAATCCGGAGTATATAACAATAGAGGTGGACACTTTCTAACCACGACAGTGCCAGTTGAAAGATTTAAAGTATTGTTGGTAAAAATGCGACTGTTTTTGATAAACCCGTACAGTTGCTGACACCTGGAAATTTGGATTTTTTTACTCTTATTTGGGGGCCTCTAAGTTTACTCGAATACTATCAAGCAGTTTCTCGAGCAAAATTTGTATTGGCATATATGAGTTCCTTCACAACTTTATATGTATGTTTTACTTTATTTCCCTAAGTATTTTTTTTTCTATTTGCCACTATTAGCTTAGTGGTTGTGGCCGGTTTGGTTTTCACTTAACCAGTACTGCACCAAAAAATAAAAAATCAAATGAAGTAAATCAATTTGCCCAATAACAAATAAGACTTGAATATTTAGGGGAGGTTTAGGGTCAATATTTACGTATAACTCAAAGGCTAACGTTTTATAATTTTTCTTTTCTTTTTTTTTTTTATTCTAAGTAGAGTGTTTTAAATTATGTATACATACAATAAATGCAATGCAATGAATATAAAAAAAATAATTAAAAAATTCAATATGTTTTTACATGGTAGTCTTTTTCTATAAACGCAATAATCTAACAAATCAAATTTAAATAAAGTATTGAATACTTATTATCAGTTACGGTGATAATAGCAGAACATAGCAGAACATATAGAACAAATGCATCACATATTATCCGCAATGAATTAATTTCGAACAACTACAAATTGTTAATGTATCTCACAGGCATAAGTTTAATTAAACGCATGCATTTGAAAGAATCCCTATAGGAGATCTAGAGAACTTGAATAGAACATAATGTTATATATATAGTGTGATCTAAACAATCATGTTATTAGTCTTTATCCACAAATAATTATAATTCTCATGCAATGACCCACGAAAAAGGGCATGGTAACCAACAATGTAGAACATTAATAATGGAATTCCCCCTTCCCAAAAAAATAAAAGTGGTATGCATGATCCATTCCCTTTCAAAGAAAAAAAAATTAACAAGTTAATTAATATCCCGATTTTCACTAGCCAGCATCAAATGACAGTAAACACCGGAACTGTTTATTTTGCAAGATGACCCCTTAACCTCATAGTTATCTATTAGTGATGATATTATCTTTGAAGTGCGCTTTGCACCCCTTCCCCACCCGTGTACTCCTCGTGAACGGCCTATACATCAGACTGTCTCGTCACCCGGAACTCGCGAACGGACGTTAGTTGAATCGATTCTGTTTAGCTAGCTCATTGGTCCACCCATTCAGAGGTCATTTCCTTGGCATGGACACAAGCCAAATGGCGGATTCTGACAAGTTACCATGTAAAAGGAAGTTCCATTAGTTTCATACTGGGAGGTAAAAGGGGCGGGGGCGTAGTGAGGTGAGGGGTTAGGAGGAGGACTCTTTGAGGACCCTTCAAAATATAAACACAAATTGCACTTCCTTATTGAGTTATTTTTGAAGACCCACGGACAAGATGAGTTCCCACTTTATCCAGTGGCTAATAGAGTACGTGGAAGCTGCTTTGGATAGCACAATGATCATGCGCATTTTCTTGCACAGGTAATGCTTTGTACCCTTGCATTGGATAAATCGCCTCTTCAGGCTTTTAGTCCAATATTTCCTCAGTTTAATACTACTGCTACAATGCCCAATATTTTCTTAGTTCAATACTACTGCTACAATGCCCAATATTTTCTCTGTTCAATACTACTGCTACAATGCCCAATATTTTTCTCAGTTCAATACTACTGCTACAATGCCCAATATTTCCTCAGTTCAATACTACTGCTACAATGCCTAATATTTCCTCAGTTCAATACTACTGCTACAATGCCCAATATTTCCTCAGTTCAATACTACTGCTACAATGCCCAATATTTCCTCAGTTCAATACTACTGCTACAATGCCCAATATTTCCTCAGTTCAATACTACTGCTACAATGCCCAATATTTCCTCAGTTCAATACTACTGCTACAATGCCTAATATTTCCTCAGTTCAATACTACTGCTACAATGCCCAATATTTCCTCAGTTCAATACTACTGCTACAATGCCCAATATTTCCTCAGTTCAATACTACTGCTACAATGCCCAATATTTCCTCAGTTCAATACTACTGCTACAATGTCCAATATTTTCTCAGTTCAATACTACTGCTACAATGCCCAATATTTTTCTCAGTTCAATACTACTGCTACAATGCCCAATATTTCCTCAGTTCAATACTACTGCTACAATGCCTAATATTTCCTCAGTTCAATACTACTGCTACAATGCCCAATATTTCCTCAGTTCAATACTACTGCTACAATGCCCAATATTTCCTCAGTTCAATACTACTGCTACAATGCCCAATATTTCCTCAGTTCAATACTACTGCTACAATGCCCAATATTTCCTCAGTTCAATACTACTGCTACAATGCCCAATATTTCCTCAGTTCAATACTACTGCTACAATGCCCAATATTTCCTCAGTTCAATACTACTGCTACAATGTCCAATATTTCCTTAGTTCAATACTACTGCTACAATGTCCAATATTTCCTTAGTTCAATACTACTGCCTTATACGTGTAGTGAGATGAGAACTGAGAGTAATTTGCCCAGTACGCCTGACAGTAAATCTTTGGTGTCTTTCGGCCTTGCATAACAGCCCTTTGCCTTGCATGTCCCACTCTGGCCTCAAGGGGCAGTTATTAACCCACTGAGTGACAGCATCCGACGTCTCTTGCTTGCCCCTACAACACAGCGATATTGCTAAACCCTTATACACTATGCATACAGACTGAGCTTGAATTTGAAAGAAATAGAATGACATTAAAAGAAATAGACTTAGGTATAAATGTAATTATTTTGTATGTATAAAGTTAGTCTATTCTTTTTTTAAATTCATTTTGTCGCTCACCATTCTAAATTCATAATGATGTTAATACACAATATGTTGTTTGTTAAAAGAGACAGACGGGCTACACGATAATAAACTACAATTTCCTTGCGAACGAAATAGTTGTAAAAGTTGTAATAGTTATACAAAGTTAAGGACATCATAGCTAAATAGGACTGAACCTAACAGCATATTACATATTTTCTATCATAAGCAAAGCATTTAACATCACAGGACGTACTTTTAAAATGATATGCACCATTTTATGTATAAAATTCTACGATGAAATATGTTGTTTTTTTGTTCTATGTGCGTACGATATCCAACTGAATCAATCTTGTCCCAAAGCTTATAATTTATATCAACTCACCCTGTCTGTCTGTCTGGTTAAAGCTTGTACACGTCATTTCTCCCACACCCAGTCTCGGAACAAGCTAAAATTTTGTATTTCTTTTACATGACAACCAACAAGAATCAACAGAAAAATTTAGCCCATTAGTTAACTACATTTTGTTTCTGGACAAGCCTAGCAGTCACCTGTATGCGTCAGTTCTCTGATAGAGTTATTTACTTAGCACACTTACTCTAAAACTAAGCACTGGATATAAGGGGACACCGCACTTTAAATACTTTATGATTCTTTAAGCAATAATTACAGTAACATAGACCACTAGCGGATCAAGAACTTTGAAGTGGGTGGGGCGATTTTTTTCCAAACTCTAACCCTAAAGCCCAGTAAACCCTAACCCTATGCATAAACGTGCGTACACACACACACATACACACACACACACATATATACATACATACACATATATATATATATATATATGTTTATATATATATATATATATATATTAGAATTATAAAAAAGCAGCATTTGTCAACCTTCAGCGAAAAACAAAACAACTGAGGCAGCGCTATAAGGTTCTCTTGTGGGGTTCCTCCTTTTTTCACTGCAGAAACGCATTCTCCTGACAAGTACAGCTCAATGGCGAAGCCCCGACGCCAAAAGCGTTTTCTTGCATTCTTCACTGCAGAAGGGCCTTCTCCTGACTTCTACAGCTCATTATTCATCAATGGATTTCGGGGCGAAGCCCCGACGCCAAAAGCGTTTTCTTGAATTCTTTACTGCAGAAACGCATTCTTCACTGCAGAAATTATAAAAAGGAGCGAGTATTAATCGTTTTCACTCTATCCCCCCTTCCCTTTCCAGACAGAGTTTATGTAATTTTACATGACTTTATCATAATTATTTTAAGAAAGACTTTGCTTTGGAAAAGTTAGAATTCAAACGAAATTTTTCAGTACAAGAGTCACGATTGAGATGAGTTCTAAACTAAATAATAGTTTCCTAGTCGCCTTTTCCAACCTTTGCTCAATCTGATATCTTCTAGTTACATAAATTTGGGACTATAACTCACAATTTACGCTTGAGCTTTATTGAATATTATTTATCGAATAATTTTTTCTTCGGCGGCGATCCTCAAAGCTTTAATCTAAATATGTGGGGTATCTTATCTTTTCAAGGAACAAATCGGTTTTATTTGCAATGTATTAAGGGCCTATAAATTCATATTAGAATAGTTTACAACACTATTCAAAAGGTCCTTTTTAATAGGGAGCTTTAGGTCAGGAGAATGCGTTTCTTCAGTGAAGAATGCAAGAAAACACTTTTTGCGTCGGGGCTTCGCCCCGAACTCCATTGATGAATAATGAGCTGTAAATGTCAGGAGATTGCAAGAAAATGCTTTTGGAGTGGGGGCTTCGCCACGAACTCCATTGATTAATAATTTGCTGTAGATGTCAGGAGAATACTTTTCTTCAGTGAAGAATGCAAAAAAACGATTTTGGCGGCGGGGCTTCGACCCGAACCTCACTGTAGAAGCATACAGCGTTCCCCCAGACCCCCAAGCTTGCAAGAGAAAGGCCTCAACATGACATTTTTTTCCTTTTTCGCCGAAGGTTGAGAAACACTGCTTTTATTTTTATTCTTATATATATGCTGTACGCACGTTTATGCATAAGGTTAGGGTTTACTTGGCGCTAGGGTAAGGGTTTACTTGGCGCTAGGGTTAGGGTTTAAAAAAAAATCGTCCCCCCCCCTCCAAAGTTCTGGATCCGCTAGTGGTTTATCAACACTTTCCATAGTCCGTACACCAGAGACACCAAAACGATAGCTATTTGTTTGTTATCTGTAATAGATGAAAATGTCCAATATATGTACAGATAATCTTGAGGTCTTTCAATACTTACATAACTTTCGAAATAAATTTAAAAAAGAAACAAAAGCATTAATTTTAATTTGATAACGAAATTTTAAAAAAATTAAATTATCTTCAATTAAACATTGTCATCACGCTTACTGGCAAACCATAGTAGTCCTATATTTTGTTCTCAAAGATATTGTACAGTAGTTTGTACACATTGTACAGTAGTTTGTACACATTGTACAGTAGTTTGTACACATTGTACAGTAGTTTGTACACATTGTACAGTAGTTTGTACACATTGTACAGTAGTTTCGCTGAGGTTGTCAATTGTAGTCAAACCGAATTTCCATTTGATTGGATCAATAAAAATTATCTTATATAATTCGGTGTTAAATACCAATATTTCTACCTTTTAAAAGAAAGTTCTATAGATCTATATAGTTTAAAATTAAATCGCCTTTCCCCAAAGATTTTCTTTCAAGCTAAAAACATGGATTATATTGAAGAAGAGAAGAAACATGGATTATATTGAAGAAGAGAAGAAACATGGATTATATTGAAGAAGAGAAGAAACATGAATTATATTGAAGAAGAGAAGAAACATGGATTATATTGAAGAAGAGAAGAAACATGGATTATATTGAAGAAAAGAAGAAACATGGATTATATTGAAAAAGAGAAATAACATGGATTGAAGAAGAGAAGAAACATGGATTGAAGAAGAGAAAAAACATGGACTATATTGAAGAAGAGAAGAAACATGGATTATATTGAAGAAGAGAAGAAACATGGATTATATTGAAGAAGAGAAGAAACATGGACTATATTGAAGAAGAGAAGAAACATGGATTATATTGAAGAAGAGAAGAAACATGGATTATATTGAAGAAGAGAAGAAACATGGATTATATTGAAGAAAAGAAGAAACACGGATTATATTGAAGAAGAGAAGAAACATGGATTATATTTAAGAAGAGAAGAAACATGGATTATATTGAAGAAGAGAAGAAACATGGATTATATTGAAGAAGAGAAGAAACATGGATTATATTGAAGAAGAGAAGAAACATGGATTATATTGAAGAAGAGAAGAAACATGGATTATATTGAAGAAGAGAAGAAACATGGATTATATTGAAGAAGAGAAGAAACATGGATTATATTAAAGAAGAGAAAAAACATGGATTATATTGAAAAAGAGAAATAACATGGATTGAAGAAGAGAAGAAACATGGATTGAAGAAGAGAAGAAACATGGATTATATTGAAGAAGAGAAGAAACATGGACTATATTGAAGAAGAGAAGAAACATGGATTATATTGAAGAAGAGAAGAAACATGGATTATATTGAAGAAGAGAAGAAACATGGATTATATTGAAGAAGAGAAGAAACATGGATTATATTGAAGAAGAGAAGAAACATGGATTATATTGAAGAAGAGAAGAAACATGGACTATATTGAAGAAGAGAAAAAACATGGATTATATTAAAGAAGAGAAGAAACATGGATTATATTGAAGAAGAGAAGAAACATGGATTATATTAAAGAAGAGAAGAAACATGGACTATATTGAAGAAGAGAAGAAACATGGATTATATTAAAGAAGAGAAGAAACATGGATTATATTGAAGAAGAGAAGAAACATGGACTATATTGAAGAAGAGAAGAAACATGGATTATATTGAAGAAGAGAAGAAACATGGATTATATTGAAGAAGAGAAGAAACATGGATTATATTGAAGAAGAGAAGAAACATGGATTATATTGAAGAAGAGAAGAAACTTGGATTATATTGAAGAAGAGAAGAAACATGGATTATATTGAAGAAGAGAAGAAACATGGATTATATTGAAGAAAAGAAGAAAGATGGATTATATTGAAGAAGAGAAGAAACATGGATTATATTGAAGAAGAGAAGAAACATGGACTATGTTGAAGAAGAGAAGAAACATGGATTATATTGAAGAAGAGAAGAAACATGGATTATATTGAAGAAGAGAAGAAACATGGATTATATAGAAGAAGAGAAAAAACATGGATTATATTAAAGAAGAGAAGAAACGTGGACTATATTGAAGAAGAGAAGAAACATGGATTGAAGAAGAGAAGAAACATGGATTATATTGAAGAAGAGAAGAAACATGGATTATATTGAAGAAGAGAAGAAACATGGATTATATTGAAGAAGAGAAGAAACATGGATTATATTGAAGAAGAGAAGAAACATGGATTATATTGAAGAAAAGAAGAAAGATGGATTATATTGAAGAAGAGAAGAAACATGGATTATATATAAGAAGAGAAGAAACATGGATTATATTGAAGAAGAGAAGAAACATGGACTATATTGAAGAAGAGAAGAAACATGGATTATATTGAAGAAGAGAAGAAACGTGGACTATATTGAAGAAGAGAAGAAACATGGATTGAAGAAGAGAAGAAACATGGATTATATTGAAGAAGAGAAGAAACATGGACTATATCGAAGAAGAGAAGAAACATGGATTATATTGAAGAAGAGAAGAAACATAGACTATATTGAAGAAGAGAAGAAACATAGATTATATTGAAGAAGAGAAGAAACATGGATTATATTGAAGAAGAGAAGAAACATGGACTATATTGAAGAAGAGAAGAAACATGGATTATATTGAAGAAGAGAAGAAACATGGATTATATTGAAGAAGAGAAGAAACATGGATTATATTGAAGAAGAGAAGAAACATGGACTATGTTGAAGAAGAGAAGAAACATGGATTATATTGAAGAAGAGAAGAAACATGGATTATATTGAAGAAGAGAAGAAACATGGATTATATTGAAGAAGAGAAGAAACGTGGATTATATTGAAGAAGATAAGAAACATGGATTATATTGAAGAAGAGAAGAAACATGGACTATATTGAAGAAGAGAAGAAACATGGATTATATTAAAGAAGAGAAGAAACATGGATTATATTGAAGAAGAGAAGAAACATGGATTATATTGAAGAAGAGAAGAAACATGGATTATATTGAAGAAGAGAAGAAACATGGATTATATTGAAGAAGAGAAGAAACATGGATTATATTGAAGAAAAGAAGAAACATGGATTGTAGAAGAGAAGAAACATGGATTATATTGAAGAAGAGAAGAAACATGGACTATATTGAAAAAGAGAAGAAACATAGATTATATTGAAGAAGAGAAGAAACATGGACTATATTGAAGAAGAGAAGAAACATGGATTATATTGAAGAAGAGAAGAAACATGGATTATATTGAAGAAGAGAAGAAACATGGATTATATTGAAGAAGAGAAGAAACATGGATTATATTGAAGAAGAGAAGAAACATGGATTATATTGAAGAAGAGAAGAAACATGGATTATATTGAAGAAAAGAAGAAAGATGGATTATATTGAAGAAGAGAAGAAACATGGATTATATATAAGAAGAGAAGAAACATGGATTATATTGAAGAAGAGAAGAAACATGGACTATATTGAAGAAGAGAAGAAACATGGATTATATTGAAGAAGAGAAGAAACATGGATTATATTGAAGAAGAGAAAAAACATGGATTATATTGAAGAAGAGAAGAAACGTGGACTATATTGAAGAAGAGAAGAAACATGGATTGAAGAAGAGAAGAAACATGGATTATATTGAAGAAGAGAAGAAACATGGACTATATTGAAGAAGAGAAGAAACATGGATTATATTGAAGAAGAGAAGAAACATGGATTATATTGAAGAAGAGAAAAAACATGGATTATATTGAAGAAAAGAAGAAACGTGGACTATTTTGAAGAAGAGAAGAAACATGGATTAAAGAAGAGAAGAAACATGGATTATATTGAAGAAGAGAAGAAACATGGACTATATTGAAGAAGAGAAGAAACATGGATTATATTGAAGAAGAGAAGAAACATAGACTATATTGAAGAAGAGAAGAAACATAGATTATATTGAAGAAGAGAAGAAACATGGATTATATTGAAGAAGAGAAGAAACATGGACTATATTGAAGAAGAGAAGAAACATGGATAATATTGAAGAAGAGAAGAAACATGGATTATATTGAAGAAGAGAAGAAACATGGATTATATTTAAGAAGAGAAGAAACATGGATTATATTTAGGAAGAGAAGAAACGTGGATTATATTGAAGAAGAGAAGAAACATGGATTGAAGAAGAGAAGAAACATGGATTATATTGAAGAAGAGAAGAAACATGGATTATATTGAAGAAGAGAAGAAACATGGACTATATTGAAGAAGAGAAAAAATATGGACTATATTGAAGACGAGAAGAAACATGGATTATATTGAAGAAGAGAAGAAACATGGATTATATTGAAAAAGAGAAGAAACATGGATTATATTGAAGAAGAGAAGAAACATGGATTATATTGAAGAAGAGAAGAAACATGGATTATATTGAAGAAGAGAAGAAACATGGATTATATTGAAGAAGAGAAGAAACATGGACTATATTGAAAAAGAGAAGAAACATGGATTGTATTGAAGAAGAGAAGAAACATGGACTATATTGAAGAAGAGAAGAAACATGGATTATATTGAAGAAGAGAAGAAACATGGATTATATTGAAGAAGAGAAGAAACATGGATTATATTGAAGAAGAGAAGAAACATGGATTATATTGAAGAAGAGAAGAAACATGGATTATATTGAAGAAGAGAAGAAACATGGATTATATTGAAGAAGAGAAGAAACATGGACTATATTGAAGAAGAGAAGAAACATGGATTATATTGAAAAAGAGAAGAAACATGGATTATATTGAAGAAGAGAAGAAACATGGATTATATTTAAGAAGAGAAGAAACATGGACTATATTGAAGAAGAGAAGAAACATGGATTATATTAAAGAAGAGAAGAAACATGGATTATATTGAAGAAGAGAAGAAACATGGACTATATTGAAGAAGAGAAGAAACATGGATTATATTGAAGAAGAGAAGAAACATGGATTATATTGAAGAAGAGAAGAAACATGGATTATATTGAAGAAGAGAAGAAACATGGATTATATTGAAGAAGAGATGAAAAATGGACTATATTGAAGAAGAGAAGTAACATGGATTATATTGAAGAAGAAAAGAAACATTTTTAACAAATTTCAAGTGTTTGGCATATTGGAAACCTCGTGTGTCAAAACAATTTCTTTTTATTATTTTTTTTTTGGCTTTGTAAAACGTCTTCATCAATCACGTAACAAAACTTCAAGGCGAGGCTTAGTCTGAAACAGATGCTGATGGAAGGACGGACATTTGTGATGCTATACGGTGGGTGAAGCTGAGCCATTTGTTTGGCCATAAGATATTTGAAGATACATTTGTATATCAGTCAAAACACAACGCAAAGCGGAAACAAACTTGAACACAATCACGGGTGACCGAAGCAGGACGTTTTGGCGCCGCCGTTTTGGCGCGAAGGTCGTTTTGGCGCGAGCCGTTTTGGCGCTAAATACATTATGTACGTTTATTGTATTATTTCTTTGAAAAGAATTATCCATATCTATGTTTTGCAGCATGAGTGCTTGTGTTAAGACATATTTTTCACGTACTAAATGTAAATGTGTGTTTGTTTTTCACATCATTTTCTTTAATAAACATTTTGGCTTGTGTATGTGTGTTTATTAAGAGGCAAACTTTTATTTTCAAAGAAGTTTTTTAAGATATTACTTTAAAATTAAAAACAAAAAAATCAAAAACAAAATGAAACGATGATAGACTAAAAATTGATGCAATGATTTGTTTACATTAACATTGGTTGATTTATCTGACTTATTATAGGCTTATAATCATGAAATAAGCAAAACCTTTATAATTAAAAAGAAAACAATACGCTGAACGGTGTTAGAATTCATACTATACATACAATATTATGGTAGAGTGAAATAAACATTGTTATAAAAGCTACGTGCTTATTAAAAATCGTCAAATGATATCTCGCGCCAAAACGTCCCGTCGCCAAAACGGCTCGCGCCAAAACGTCCCGTCGCCAAAACAGCTCGCGCCAAAACGTCCCGTCGCCAAAACGGCGACAATGAGTAGAATACAGTGCGATTACAAACACGATTACAAATACCGACACGGATGCAAGCACGAACAACGGTCGACTGTACGAATACAAACACGATTACAACTACTGACACGGATGCAAGCACGAACAACGGTCGACTGTACGAATACAAACACGATTACAACTACTGACACGGATGCAAGCACGAACAACGGTCGACTGTACGAATACAAACACGATTACAACTACTGATACGGATGCAAGCACGAACAACGGTCGACTGTACGAATACAAACACGATTACAACTACTGACACGGATGCAAGCGAGACCAATCGTTATAGAAGGCCTGAACACCGACCTGCGACGTCACAACCTGTGGGCAGCTTGTTGCCATGCGGTACAGATCTGTGAAGTGGCAAGCAGGTATTGGTCTAAACTGCCCACAGGTTGCGACGTTGAAGGTCAGTGTTCAGGCTTACAATAACGAATAAACCACGAGACCACAAATATAGACACCACTTTCATGACTCTACGTCACATGATCTTATGCTCAGAAGAACTAGATTTAGGACCTCCTTTAATCTTAGAGCTATAGGACCTCCTTTAATCTTAGAGCTATAGGACCTCTTTTAATCTTAGAGCTATAGGACCTCCTTTAATCTTAGAGCTAAAGGACCTCCTTTAATCTTAGAGCTATAGGACCTCCTTTAATCTTAGAGCTATAAGACCTTCTTGTAGACCGTCGATGACTTTCAACACCTGATTGTTGGTTGACAAGTAAACCGCAGTAGGCCAGTAGGCGTAATCTATTTCAACTAATTAAACCAAATAACTTGAATAACTTCCTTGTGAACAAAACTAAATATGTATTTTGCTATACTATAGACTAAATCAAGTTCATATGAGATTAAACAGATGTTCTAGACTTAAATAATAATATTTCTTATTTCTTAACAAAATCTAACTCACTACATCAACACAACTGTGACAAGAGGGACAACAAGGGTGGCTACTTTTATTTTTTTATTAGAGTTAGCCCCCTTTATTACTTGATTTAAGTCCCTGTCAATTGTTTACGATAGCCACTCTCTCTTGAGCCTTTCAACTGACCAGTGTATTTTGAATTAAATCTATATACTGTTTAACTCATACTTGTGTTGTACTATTGTTATGTTACTCAAGAGGAGTGTGCCACTGTTGTGGGAAGAGTATTTCGATAATGAGCTAAGTAGATTTTATCAATTTGTTAGTACTAAATTGATTTATGTAAATAGTATAGGTCTACTTAGTCTCTTATCCTCTTCTGTATGTTTTTTTTTTTGAAAGACATTTTGTTTAGATACGAGACAGTAGTGTGTCTCATGAATGACGTCATTTCATTGTTAATGCATGTATGGTATTATTGTAAACATCTTTTTGGTTTTTCGGCATAAGACATTATTGTGCCTCTATGATGGTGGTCCTTTCATTATATTGACCGGAAACTGTCTTGCTACTTTGCTTAGTTTCATTATGTCATTTTCTTTTGGTGAGCCTTTATTGCCATTTATATTTTTCATGATCTTTTCCTTTTGTTTGTAAATAAACTCCTTTTTTTTTGTTGTTGCAACTGAAATCTCAGAATTATTATTTGTTTGTCTCGGTAGTATTATACATCTAGAGGCTATAGTTATTAGCCTAGATAATATAATTGGGACCACAAAGTACCACTGGACTAACTTGCTAGTACAGTACAGGTCACTGGTCTTATGACCTTTCCTATTTATAGGTCACAACAACCTTTCAGTTTCACGTTCTGGAGTCTTCTCCCCTATTTAAGACCACATGATGACAATGCCACGTATCTCGCATCAATCACAACCAATCGCTAACTTTTTCCTATCGTCCCCATAGAAACGCACAACCCCCCCCCCCATAACATTTGGTCATAGAATAATAAAACTGTTATATTTCTTGATACTTTAAAACTTTCTTTAGTGAAAGATCTATATAACCTATTTCAGTCATGTAAAAACTTATCTACGTCTTGCCTATTCTGAAACAAATATGTGCCAGGTTTCATCATATCATCAATTAGGCCTAATTATGTAACACTTGAAAGAAATGTTACTAATCAATGAATGTTAGCTAAACATTAGAACGCAACTACCAAAAAGGACTCACCAAAAAAAGACTAATGGAGGTTCGGATACCGATAACATAATAATAACATTTCTCTACAGTGTCTTAAATTCAATTCGTCTTGTAATATTTTGATTGTTTATTTAAACGCACCTGAGTCCACCCGATTCTCTTGGGTACCTGACTTTGGTTGGAAAAGTAATAGTGGTCGGCCTTAGTGCTGGCCATAGGGCACCATGTCCAAATATAACCATCATCAAAAGATGACCTGGACATTATCTGGTCCAAGCGGTACTCTTTACTTTTTTTTTCTTGACCTAATTTTTTCCATAACATTTTTTTGTTCAGTTTTTTTTTCTTCTCTGAATATTTCAGCTTCTTCATTAAAACCAAATAGATCTATGTCACATCGTTTTGACACACACACACACACACTTTTATGAGTCTTATGACGTAGACGTCACCTCTGCAATATTTTTTGTATAGACTATCTTTGTTATTACAGCGCCTTTCTAGGCGACACGTAGCCTTATTTCTCAACCGATCATTGTCCAGCCCCCACCCCCCTCCCCTCTTGCCTCTCAGAACTGGAGATCTCTAATTGAGTTCTGACCCGGCAGGCGGGCTTATGGCTCCCCAGTACTGATAACATTAAGCCGATTAGGCCTCTCTGTGAAATAGGGGCCACCACTCCAGGCAGTCAGCTTGAGACACTCATCTTGCCATTTATCTCCCCCTGGCTCCAAGACACGGAGCTATGGACAAATAATCAGCATCTGATTAGACTCGGTTCTCAGGGCAAAGAGATGGCTTCCAACACCTGTTTGATCTGTGGTGTCGGCAGGTGATATTTAATAGCCCTAACCGGTACTTGTGTTTGTTCTCAATTATGATTAGAGAGTAAGGAGGGGGGCTTCTTGACAATGCATTTCTCTTTGTTTTCTAGTTGGCTTTGTTACTTCTTTTTGTGTTATTCGCAGCAACAAGGCGATTAAAAGTGTAGCCACCGTAGTGCACTTGAAATAAGAAGATTAAAAGTGTAGCCACTGTAGTCCACTTGAAATAAGAAGATTAAAAGTGTAGCCACCGTAGTGCACTTGAAATAAGAAGATTAAAAGTGTAGCCACCGTAGTGCACTTGAAATAAGAAGATTAAAAGTGTAGCCACTGTAGTGCATTTGAAATAAAGATATTTAAAGTGTAGCCACCGTAGTGCACTTGAAATAAGAAGATTAAAAGTGTAGCCACTGTAGTGCATTTGAAATAAAGATATTTAAAGTGTAGCCACCGTAGTGCACTTGAAATGAGAAGATTAAAAGTGTAGCCACCGTAGTGCACTTGAAATAAGGAGATGGAAAGTGTAGCCACTGTAGTGCACTTGAAATAAGGAGATGGAAAGTGTAGCTAGCTTAGTACACTTGAAATAAAGAGGTTAAAATGTAACCACAGTAGGGCAATTGAAATAAAGAACAAAATGTTTTTTTAAATTGATTCTTCTTTTATCAGGTACAAGAAATAATTGTGCGAAATTTCAACTTCACCCGAGATTGGATGTGGAGGAAATGACATCTACAGCCTTTTTACCAGACAGAGTGTGAGTGAGTTGGAGTTTTGTAACAACAAGAAAAGCATTTAAAAATACATTTTTCAAAAAGACAACATCTCCATTATACATCTTGAAACAAAATAAAATATCTAAATATATATTATATAAAATATACAAATAAAATACGATATTTAAAAAAAAATATTTTTAATAACTCAATCAGGGTAACGAACTCGTGATATTGACACTCTCAGTTCCGTGTAGGAAACAAGGCTACCCATTAGGCCAGCTGGCATTGCAGAGATGAGTAATTATTTATTGGTGCTTTCATTACATACACATGTAGAACTAGATCTAGACCTCCGATTTAGAACTCTTAAGATCTAGTCTAGATCTAGAATGTCTAGATGTACGTTTAGATATAGATGTAATCTATTTTAGATTTTGGCCTACGTAAAATAGAAGCAAAATTTAGATAATCTATCAATAAACTTTAAGCAGATATAAATTCAATAAACAACTCAGTTATCGGTACACTACGGCTGACTACGCTGTTTTTACTCCAATCTATAGCCAAATTTAAATTTTTTTCTTTTTTTTTTAACTTTGAAATATTATAAGGATCAAACTCGAGTCTCCCCGTGAATCCAACGAGCGAGTTATTCTTTTCTCAGCAACCTACATCAAAGGTTAAATTTCTAGAAAAATCATTTGAGCCATTTTTGAGATCAGCGCCCAGCTGCCACTTACATGAAATTCAAATTTGAATAGAGGTATCTTTTTTTTAAAAAAAAAGGCCAAACTTAATTCTAAAATATTCCGCATGATTTCCTTAAACCCAATCTTTGTTTCACCTCATGCATAAAATACACAGAAAGAAACCAAGCAGGCTTATCTACAGAAGTGGATGTTTGTTTGTTTTTCCCCTCGGGCCGATCTCTGTGCAAGAGGACATCAAGTATTGGACTCACAACAACAACAGTAGCCAACCCCAATGATCCATGTACGTGGGGCATGTCCAGAGACAACATAGTATTGGAGATTGACCCTTTTGTTCGTTATGGAAGCTAATCATGTATTACTTTCAATTTTACAAATTTGGACATTCATTTAAAAAAAGAGATTCAAATGTAAGAAATTGCTGTAACGATATGGATTGGAAAATAGTATTTTAAGGATATTAATTTTAAGATATTATTGCAAGGAAATTAATTTTAAGATATTATTGTAAGGATATTAATTTTTAAGATATAGGTGTAATGATATTAAAGATATTTTTAGGGGGGGGGAAGAGATTTCATTGGGGTGGGGTGATTACTCTCCCCCCCTTCGGCTACGCCCATGCAGTGAAATGTAAATATATAATTAGTTGCTTTAAAGATATTAATTTAAAGATATATATCAATTTTTAAAGCTACTCCTTTAAAGATGTTGATGTTAGATTTACATTTATAATGGTAAGAATGATTTAGTTATTTAAGCTGTTAAATATGTGGAAGTTAAAATGATTCTCTACTCATGTCGATGTAACTTTGAATGTTTCCAGAAATCCATTGATAGTTTACTATAAATATGTGGATGTTATAGCTGTTGTAAGATTGAAGGTACCATTAAGAGGCCCATGAAGTTATTGATGTAAAGCGTCGCAATAATCATGCAGATACAACTTGTAGTGTTAGTGATATTAAAGTATGATATTACTAATTATAAATGTCGATGTAAGTTGTAATTAGACAGAAGTTGATGAAATATGGAGCTAAAACACATTTTGATTACAATATAGCTATAAAGATATTTATGCAAACCTTTACCGTAAAGATGTTAATGAAAGCTGTTAATGTAATATATGTATGTAATGTAATGTGCTATACAAATTTCCACATGCGATAAGTATGTACATACAATTTTTGTAAACTATAAAGGTACCAAAAAGTAAGCAATTTTTGAGGTAATATTGACAGCATTTTAGTCTTTTACCTGCTACGTCATTTGACCGATTGACCTTCTTTACATCGTCCTTGACATTGTCCTTTTTTTTAATCTTTCAATTTCAAAATCTGTCCCAGTCTTCCAGTCTTCCAGTTTTTAGTTCATCGTTTTTTTGTTTGTTTTTAGGTTTCCTTACATCACCTCTACATTTACCCATATCATTTTCTCGTCTTTTTATACTACTGTATTTTAATGTTTAAAGAATGTGAAATGGATTTTAAATTGAAAACTAAAACACTGAGGAGATTATTTATTGCGAATATATATATATATAATTTAATCTTAGATTAGTCAAAAAGGAAAATCTTTGCATTGTTAAAAGAGGGGTGACAAGAAACTCGCTTCATAGATTTGTACAATAAAAGCTTTAAAATGTTGTCCTCTAAATAACTAGTAAGTGCTAATCAATTGTATTGGGTCAGTGCACACTAATAAATATGTTCAGTTAAAATAATCCTCACGATAGCACTTCGTCTTTCTCTAGAACTTACACTTGAACTGGAACAAATAATATCGACAGATAGTTTGTTTCTTTCTGTTCCCCCTTTCCTATTCAGGAGAATCGATACCAATGAGATCTATCGCCTGCTTGTTACAAACAAGACTCCCTCCCTCTCCTTCTCTGCCTTGCAACTTAAGATTGGTGTCCAGCAATCGAGCTTGGCAACAAACCTGTGGATGCCGGGACGCCCCGCTCCAACATAGGCCAAGAGAACTGGTCAAATAAATTTGGGATCTATGACCACATACGTGTGACACAAGGTGTAGATTGCAAGCAGCAGAGATAACATCAATAGAATGTACAGGTCAGGCGAGGCAAATAAACTCAAAGTCTAGACGGTGTTTTTTTTTCCTACGTCAAGGAAATGACTTCCATCAACGCTGACAACAATGCTCTTGATATATTAAAAATGTCTGCCTATTTGAAGATAGAGAGTTGTAAACTGGAATATGCAAAATCATAAATAGAAAATACATTATAGAAAATCAGCAATAAAAATAACTTTGGCCGACATTGAAAATATTGATATAGAACACACTGTGTACCAATGGACCTCGTTCACCAATCGTAAACACTAAACAAACAACATTTAGCCACGTGATAATATTGATAAAACAATGAAGGGTCATATATCACGTGACATCCTTTATGGATTGCGTAATTTGTATCGAAGATATAGAACACCACGTGGCAAAATGTTGTTTGTTTACGATTGGTGAATGTGGTCCATTAACAAAGACAAATGTTTCTAGATATTAATCTTAGTCGATAATGTAACAAATTATCTGTGTTCTACGGATGATAATTTATTCATAATGTTTTAGATTTTGCTCCCAATCTAAGCAATCTTCATTAGCGAGATTAGTTTCTTCAGTTTACTCACATTGTTTCCTTCGTAGAGGTTCTCCATTTACTGAACCGTAGGGAAACATAACAAAACTAAAATGATATTTATATCAGTGGATGCCTGTATTGTCTAGTTATATATTACTGGATGCCTATATTGTCTAGTTATATATTACTGGATGCATGTATTGTCTAGTTATATATCACTGGATGCATGTATTGTCTAGTTATATATCACTGGATGCATGTATTGTCTAGTTATATATCACTGGATGCCTGTATTGTTTACTATATCACTGGATGCCTGTATTGTCTAGTTATATATCACTGGATGCCTGTATTGTCTAGTTATATATTACTGGATGCCTGTATTGTCTACTATATCACTGGATGCTTGTATTGTCTAGTTATATATTACTGGATGCCTGTATTGTCTAGTTATATATTACGAGATGCCTGTATTGTCTAGTTATATATCACTGGATGTCTGTATTGTCTACTATATCACTGGATGCCTGTATTGTCTACTATATCACTGGATGCCTGTATAGTCTACTATATCACTGGATGCCTGTATTGTCTAGTTATATATCACCGGATGCCTGTATTGTCTAGTTATATATTACTGGATGCCTGTATTGTCTACTATATCACTGGATGTCTGTATTGTTTAGTTATATATCACCGGATGCCTGTATTGTCTACTATATCACTGGATGTCTGTATTGTCTAGTTATATATCACTGGATGCCTGTATTGTCTAGTTATATATCACCGGATGCCTGTATTGTCTACTATATCACTGGATGCCTGTATTGTCTAGTTATATTTCACCGGATGCCTGTATTGTCTACTATATCACTGGATGCCTGTATTGTCTAGTTATCTATCACTGGATGCCTGTATTGTCTAGTTATATATTACTAGATGCCTGTATTGTCTAGTTATATATCACTGGATGCCTGTATTGTCTAGTTATATATTACAGGATGCCTGTATTGTCTAGTTATATATTACTTGATGCCTGTATTGTCTAGTTATATATTACTGGATGCCTGTATTGTCTAGTTATATATTACCGGATGCCTGTTTTGTCTAGTTATATATTACTGGATGCCTGTATTGTCTATTTATATATCAATGGATTCCTGTATTGTCTAGTTATATATTACTGGATGCAAGTAGAAACGTAACAAACTAGAACAATCTATAGAAATACGTAACAAACTAACCCTAACCCTAACCCTAGAACCATATATAGAATATATACAGGCAAGATAACAATCGATAGAAATATGTAACAAACTAGAACCCTTTATTGAAATACGTAACAAACTAGAATAATCTATAGAAATGCGTTACAAACTAGAACCATATATAGAATATATACAGACAAGATAACAATCGATAGAAATACGTAACAAACTAGAACCCTCTATTGAAATACGTAACAAACTAGAATAATCTATAGAAATACGTTACAAACTAGAACCATATATAGAATATATACAGACAAGATAACAATCGATAGAAATACGTAACAAACTAGAACCCTCTATTGAAATACGTAACAAACTAGAATAATCTATAGAAATACGTTACAAACTAGAACCATATATAGAATATATACAGGCAAGATAACAATCGATAGAAATACGTAACAAACTAGAACCCTCTATTGAAATACGTAACAAACTAGAATAATCTATAGAAATACGTTACAAACTAGAACCATATATAGAATATATACAGACAAGATAACAATCGATAGAAATACGTAACAAACTAGAACCCTCTATTGAAATACGTAACAAACTAGAATAATCTATAGAAATACGTTACAAACTAGAACCATATATAGAATATATACAGACAAGATAACAATCGATAGAAATACGTAACAAACTAGAACCCTCTATTGAAATACGTAACAAACTAGAATAATCTATAGAAATACGTAACAAACTAGAACCATATATAGAAATACGTAACAAAACTTATACCATCTAAAGAAATACGTAACAAACTATAACCCTCTATAGAAATACGTAACAAACCAGAACTTTTAAGGGACTTGCCTCCGTATAAGACAATATTCCAATCAATGTAATTAGTGTTAAAAATATGAAACACCTAGAATATTTTATTTTAAATTTAGAAGACTAAATAAGTTTTACTTTAAGGTAAAAAAAAAGTCTTTCAATATAGGACTAAATACTAACGTAGCATGGAACCAATCAATCACAGAGTGTGTGTGTGTGTGTGTGTGTGTGTTTGTGTGTGTGTGTGTGTGTGTGTGTGCGCGCGCGCGCACACGAACGCGTGCATGTGGCGCGTGGTATCTCAGAGTAGATTCTGTTTATTTAACCGTCATGCCATTGATTATAATTTTTTTTTTCAAACTGTGGTCACATGTCATTGTATGTTCTCAAGGCAAACATCTTTTCAGGGGCGATTTGTTGGCGATCAGTGAAGACATGATCCAGCTTGGTCTAGGACTGCCATCTTTTATTGAATCAAAATGGACAAGGTGAAATTCAAATTACTTGGGAAAAAGGGGGGGGGGGTAAATACAGGAGACAGATACATAGAAACAAATGCTGATAGGGTCAACTTTAAATAGCACCTGGCTGTTAACAAATGCTAACAGGTACGGTGCTTTTTACTATTCAACGTGAGAGCTTCTTATGTAAAAATAAAAAAAAGTTACATATATAGGTCTGTGACCAACCTCCTGAAAGTACAGGAGACTGAAGACACAACACACAAAGAGGCCAAGCCCACAGCCGGCTGCAAGACTCCAAAAGACCAACAAGGTCACAAAGACAGGATGTAAGACTCCAAAGACCAACAAGGTCACAAAGACAGGATGTAAGACTCCAAAAGACCAACAAGGTCACAAAGACAGGATGTAAGACTCCAAAAGACCAACAAGGTCACAAAGACAGGATGTAAGACTCCAAAAGACCAACAAGGTCACAAAGACAGGATGTAAGACTCCAAAAGACCAACAAGGTCACAAAGACAGGATGTAAGGAAAAAACAAATTCGAACTCGGCCCGAAGTTGTCCACTCAGGAATGTCAAAAGCAGGTTTCAATATTTTCAGAAAGACTCTCAGAAACTATGAACTACAAACTACCAACAACTACATCCCTACCTCCAACGATACAAAAAGAAGAGATGTGCGCATGTCAAAAGTGTTGCCGATGCTGTTGTAGTGTTAGTTCGTTCGACTAACAACTTCATACCACAGAATAAGGAGATTTATTAATGTTATTATTATTACATTGTTAATATTCATATGTATTCAATGAACTGATAGTTATGAAGATATAGTTAAATGTGAATCTGGAATAACTGATGATATTGAATGACTATCCAATCAATGAAGTTGTTAAGTAAAGGGCAAATCTCTCATTCAAAGCCTCAACAAATAAACTCTTTACTTCCATTCAAGACTCTTCTCTTTTGTTTAAAATTTAAGTAACTGATATGATAGAAAATACTTAAGTTAGTGATAGAACTTTTAATAAAACACTTTTTTTTAACAAAAAATCTAAAACCGTTTGCAAAAGTGGGTCAAAAATATGCAAGATTTCATCTCCCTGTATAATATATAGTCTCATGTGTTTTCTACTATTAAAAGTAATTAGTTATAAAAAATGGTGGATTTTTATGGAACAAATGTTTGCATAGTTGATTATACAAATAAATTTTTACGCTTTCAGAAAAGAAAAAAATTAGCCGTTCTATCAGATATTTGAAAAATTTCAAATATCATGATATTAGATTTTCAATATTATTTCAAGTTTATGAGATCTAGTCTAAACGGAACGGACGGACGAACGGAAAGGCCACACAAAACTCATAACGGCTATTCCGCTTTCGGGGGCCGCTAAAACGCTTTTGTAGAAGCACATCATGTGACCTTGCATGTATAAGAACTCTCACTAAAAGTAGGAAGACATTGCCGTAATGAAGAGAACAGCAACAAGTTTTATGAACGCTATGTCTGTCTGTCTGTCTGTCTGGCACACATTCTGAACACGTTAGTTCTTCAACATTCTTGAATCTACAGGAAACTTTCCACGATGAATAATTGAAATCAAAATTGGAATACTGTGACAATCCCAAAAAAATATAAGTTAATTAAATATTTGTAATTAATTCATTTTGTTTGATATCGAAATAAATCATAAAGTATTGAAAAATACGGCTTCAAAAAAAAAGTGTCAGCGTAAGTGTTAAAGCTTAAGAGAGTGGTCTAGAGAGTGTGGTCTAGAGAGTGGTCTAGAGATTGGTCTAGAGAGTGGTCTAGAATGGTCTAGAGAGTGGTCTAGAGAGTGGTCTAGAGAGCGGTCTAGAGAGCGGTCTAGAGAGTGGTCTAGAGAGCTGTCTAGAGAGTGGTCTAGAGAGTGGTCTAGAGAGCTGTCTAGAGAGTGGTCTAGAGAGCTGTCTAGAGAGCGGTCTAGAGAGTGGTCTAGAGAGTGGTCTAGAGAGCGGTCTAGAGAGTGGTCTAGAGAGTGGTCTAGAGAGCGGTCTAGAGAGTGGTCTAGAGAGCTGTCTAGA
This sequence comes from Biomphalaria glabrata, assembly GCF_947242115.1. Classification (NCBI taxonomy): domain Eukaryota; kingdom Metazoa; phylum Mollusca; class Gastropoda; family Planorbidae; genus Biomphalaria; species Biomphalaria glabrata. The sequence continues at coordinate 39,911,748 of NC_074712.1, read as the reverse complement.
GAGTGGTCTAGAGAGTGGTCTAGAGAGCGGTCTAGAGAGTGGTCTAGAAGGTGGTCTAGAGAGTGGTCTAGAGAGCTGTCTAGAGAGTGGTCTAGAGAGTGGTCTAGAGAGCTGTCTAGAGAGTGGTCTAGAGAGCTGTCTAGAGAGCGGTCTAGAGAGTGGTCTAGAGAGTGGTCTAGAGAGCGGTCTAGAGAGCGGTCTAGAGAGTGGTCTAGAGAGTGGTCTAGAGAGCGGTCTAGAGAGTGGTCTAGAGAGCTGTCTAGAGAGTGGTCTAGAGAGTGGTCTAGAGAGCGGTCTAGAGAGTGGTCTAGAAGGTGGTCTAGAGAGCGGTCTAGAGAGTGGTCTAGAGACCTGTCTAGAGAGTGGTCTAGAGAGTGGTCTAGAGAGTGGTATAGAGAGCTGTCTAGAGAGTGGTCTAGAGAGTGGTCTAGAGAGTGGTATAGAGAGTGGTCTAGAGAGTGGTCTATAGAGTGGTCTAGAGAGCGGTCTAGAGAGTGGTCTAGAGAGTGGTCTAGAGAGCGGTCTAGAGAGTGGTCTAGAGAGCTGTCTAGAGAGCGGTCTATAGAGCGGTCTAGAGAGTGGTCTATAGAGTGGTCTAGAGAGCGGTCTAGAGAGTGGTCTAGAGAGTGGTCTAGAGAGCGGTCTAGAGAGCTGTCTAGAGAGTGGTCTAGAGAGTGGTATAGAGAGTGGTTTAGAGATTGGTCTAGTGAGCGGTCTAGAGAGTGGTCTAGAGAGTGGTCTAGAGAGTGGTCTAGAGAGCGGTCTAGAGAGTGGTCTAGAGAGTGGTCTAGAGAGCGGTCTAGAGAGTGGTCTAGAGAGCTGTCTAGAGAGTGGTCTAGAGAGCGGTCTAGAGAGTGGTCTAGAGAGTGGTCTAGAGAGCGGTCTAGAGAGTGGTCTAGAGAGCTGTCTAGAGAGCGGTCTATAGAGCGGCCTAGAGAGTGGTCTATAGAGTGGTCTAGAGAGCGGTCTAGAGAGTGGTCTAGAGAGTGGTCTAGAGAGCGGTCTAGAGAGCTGTCTAGAGAGTGGTCTAGAGAGTGGTATAGAGAGTGGTCTAGAGAGTGGTCTAGAGAGCTGTCTAGAGAGCTGTCTATAGAGCGGTCTATAGAGCGGTCTAGAGAGCGGTCTATAGAGCGGTCTAGAGAGTGGTCTATAGAGTGGTCTAGAGAGCGGTCTAGAGAGTGGTCTAGAGAGTGGTCTAGAGAGCGGTCTAGAGAGCTGTCTAGAGAGTGGTCTAGAGAGTGGTATAGAGAGTGGTCTAGAGAGTGGTCTAGTGAGCGGTCTAGAGAGTGGTCTAGAGAGTGGTCTAGAGAGTGGTCTAGAGAGCGGTCTAGAGAGTGGTCTAGAGAGTGGTCTAGAGAGTGGTCTAGAGAGTGGTCTAGAGAGCTGTCTAGAGAGTGGTCTAGAGAGTGGTCTAGAGAGTGGTCTAGTGAGTGGTCTAGAGAGTGGTCTAGAGAGTGGTCTAGAGAGTGGTCTAGAGAGCGGTCTAGAGAGTGGTCTAGAGAGTAGTCTAGAGAGTGGTCTAGAGAGCGGTCTAGAGAGTGGTCTAGAGAGTGGTCTAGAGAGCGGTCTAGAGAGTGGTCTAGAGAGTGGTCTAGAGAGCGGTCTAAAGAGGAAAAACGATAAAACACACACGTTAGTGAATCATACAAGACAAAACATCGACTAATTGAGCAGGAGAGAGAGAGAGAGAGAGAGAGAGGCAAGATAAGAAAGAACCTAAAGCAACCACATTAAGAGCAGAAGACCAGCCCTACACGGAGAGCAGAAGACCAGCCCTACATGGAGAGCAAAAGACCAGCCCTACATGGAGAGCAGAAGATCAGCCCTACATGGAGAGCAGAAGACCAGCCCTACAAGGAGAGCAAAAGACCAGCCCTACATGGAGAGCAGAAGATCAGCCCTACATGGAGATCAAAAGACCAGCCCTACATGGAGAGCAGAAGACCAGCCCTACATGGAGAGCAAAAGACCAGCCCTACATGGAGAGCAGAAGACCAGCCCTACATGGAGAGCAGAAGATCAGCCCTACATGGAGATCAAAAGACCAGCCCTACATGGAGAGCAAAAGACCAGCCCTACATGGAGAGCAGAAGATCAGCCCTACACGGAGAGCAGAAGACCAGCCCTACATGGAGAGCAAAAGACCAGCCCTACATGGAGAGCAAAAGACCAGCCCTACATGGAGAGCAGAAGACCAGCCCTACATGGAGAGCAGAAGATCAGCCCTACATGGAGATCAAAAGACCAGCCCTACACGGAGAGCAGAAGACTAGCCCTACATGGAGAGCAAAAGACCAGCCCTACATGGAGAGCAGAAGATCAGCCCTACATGGAGAGCAGAAGACCAGCCCTACAAGGAGAGCAAAAGACCAGCCCTACATGGAGAGCAGAAGATCGCCCTACATGGAGATCAAAAGACCAGCCCTACATGGAGAGCAGAAGACCAGCCCTACATGGAGAGCAAAAGACCAGCCCTACATGGAGAGCAGAAGACCAGCCCTACATGGAGAGCAGAAGATCAGCCCTACATGGAGATCAAAAGACCAGCCCTACATGGAGAGCAAAAGACCAGCCCTACATGGAGAGCAGAAGATCAGCCCTACACGGAGAGCAGAAGACCAGCCCTACATGGAGAGCAAAAGACCAGCCCTACATGGAGAGCAGAAGATCAGCCCTACATGGAGATCAAAAGACCAGCCCTACATGGAGAGCAGAAGACCAGCCCTACATGGAGAGCAAAAGACCAGCCCTACATGGAGAGCAGAAGACCAGCCCTACATGGAGAGCAGAAGATCAGCCCTACATGGAGATCAAAAGACCAGCCCTACACGGAGAGCAGAAGACCAGCCCTACATGGAGAGCAAAAGACCAGCCCTACATGGAGAGCAGAAGATCAGCCCTACATGGAGATCAAAAGACCAGCCCTACACGGAGAGCAGAAGACCAGCCCTACATGGAGAGCAAAAGACCAGCCCTACATGGAGAGCAGAAGACCAGCCCTACATGGAGAGCAGAAGATCAGCCCTACATGGAGATCAAAAGACCAGCCCTACATGGAGAGCAGAAGACCAGCCCTACATGGAATAAAATTATCGTCAAATAAATCAAACAGCCAGGAAGGAAGATCTTTTTTTCCCTTAACTCTCCAGGGGCCGTTCTCCATTAAAGGCTTTCTCGTAACAAAGCCAAATATTGAACAAGTTACGTCTGCTGAACAGTGCTGAACATACGAAGTCTACGTCATACGTTGGAACAGACTAAATCTAACTGGTCTTGAAATACAAAAGCTCTGGGTCATACTGCACACAAGTGACATGGAATTAATTGACCTTTAAATGTATAATTAACAAAGGTGAGTAATCTTTGAAATCCTAGGACCATTTGATTATGAAAAAGAAACATTTTTAGAAAATAGGCTTACAATGTAAACATACACACGAACACACACATATACTTGTACAACGGCATTTTAGTCTCGGAATACAGCGTACATTTAGGGGGCTTTAGAAAGTCCACTGGAATTATGGCAAACAAGTAAAATATATTTAAAAAAAAACTTTTTAAAAAAAAGCTTATATTATTTAAAATTGATTCAATCATTTTAAATAAATTATGTAATTAATTTTTAATAGATCTTAACCAACAATAATAAATTGATGCGATTGGAAATACCTTATTGATTGTTTTTGTTTAGCGCAACTTTAATGCCTAACCCTAACTCTAGCAACTTTAATGCTTATAGCATGCTCAGTGCGCTATAGTTCAATCACTTTAGTGGACCAGCTTGGGGAGGAAGTGTTTCTGGGAGAAGGCTTCCGAGCTGCCTTTTCGACAAGTATTTTTATTGGAATCTAATCTAATCTTTTGTTTTGTTTTTTAGCGTTTTTGAAAAGCTTGAAATTAGGACCACGTCTTAAATTTGCGAGCTAAAAAAAGAAAACCTCATAAATTGTTTGATGTGCCATAGCCGTGTGATCTTTCCCTCGAATTCCATCCATCCATCCCAGTGGCGCTACAGCCCATGGAGGGCTCTGGCCTGCTTTAACACATCCTTCCATTCAGATCTCTCCTGGGCCTCGAATTAGTATTTCTTTTTACCAGTGGCGTAGTGAGGGGTAGGGCAAGTGGGCACGATGCCCTGAGGGTGGCGCCACGCGCAGTCTATATTTCTATGTGATGTTCATGGAAAATGAGAAAGGGGCGCCAATAATGTACTTTGCCCCGGGCGCACGTTTTACTCACTACGCCTCTGTTTTTGGCACCCTCTACCATTTGAAATGGCGCAGATGATGTAAGTGTTACTTGAAAAGAAAAACATTTGCAGTTTTTAATAGATAAGCATCTTTAAGTGACTATCGGTAGTTATCAATGCTCTTCAGCTCCAAAGAAAACGGATTCAAAGTCCCTTGTCGCTTTTAGCCGTGTAGGGTGTAGGGTGGGTCTCTTTACTTTAACACTGATTTGTCTTTCGACTGTAATTATGATAACGCGGATGCCTAGAGGTGTGGCTGTTGGATAAGTAGACACATTGGCGTAAGGGGGGAGAGGAGTGCCATGTGGAGGACCAAAGAAAAATGGCGTGTACTAACAGGTAAGTGATAACTGTGCAAACTCGCGTCAAATTGTTTTGCTAGAATCTTGAAACACTAAATATAGAGTGTGATTTGAGGGCGCAGTGTATATTCGATACAATATAGTATATATGTCAATTTAGACTTGAAAACAGAATTATGATAACATAAAAAAGTACATCTCAATCTATCGGTCTGCCTGTCTGTTTGTCTGTCTATCAATCTATCAATCAATCTACATATCTGAAGTTAAAGGTACATAGTATTCTAGTTACAAGCATTTCCATTTGTTTCTTCTTCTTGCCTTTGAATGAACTGTTGAGAACCAAGAAATACACTTGGTGACCGTCGACCAGCTGCTGGGCGCAGTTTCATGACCATTCTGACAACTACAAATCTATATTGCATATTAGTCTGACATACGCATCAGGCCGGAACTTTTTTTTAAATATTGATTTTGGAGGTCCCACCGGTGGACGTTGTGTACTGTCTTTTGACCACAGATATATATGTATGGTGGTGGATTGTGGAGAGAGAGAAGCCAGGAATCAATACTGTCTGTACGTTACGCTGACAAGTCTGAAGCCACCCCACTATCAACTAATACCAATTTTATGTAATAATCAGTAGGGTGCTTTTGGATTAAATATCGATCGATACCTGCTTTCAATAGGTAATAGTCACATTGCAGATGTATTTCTAGTCCACGGCTAACGAGTCTCGGAATGTTTCGTAGGACATTACGAGTGTGTGTGTGTGCTCGCGTGCGTGGGGCAGTAAAGTGCTCACCGATTTCTATTGATAAACTCTTCACGACGGCGAATTGTCAACCAGGGCTAAAGAAAGAGAGGGGGGAGAGGTGTGGCAGAGGGAGTTAATGAATGTACTTAATGGTTTAAAAGAGGTGAACTAGAGGGCTCTAATGAATCCACACTCTAGATAGAAACATTCACATGACTAGAGATCTCAGATACAAGAAAATGTTTATAACAACTATAGCTCTCTTAAAAAAAAGGATCTCACAAACTGATGTCTTTGATCCCAAGGACTGAATTATGGAGCAGTGTGTTGGTGTTTATGGAGCAGTATGTTGATGTTCATAGAGAAGTATATTGATGTTCATAGAGAAGTATGTTGATGTTAATACAGCAGTATGTTGGTGTTCATGGAGCAGTATGTTGGTGTTCATAGAGCAGTATATTGATGTTCATGGAGCAGTATATTGGTGTTCATGGAGCAGTATGTTGGTGTTCATAGAGAAGTATGTTGATGTTCATGGAGCAGTATGTTGATGTTCATGGAGCAGTATGTTGATGTTCATGGGGCAGTATATTGATGTTCATAGAGAAGTATGTTGATGTTAATGGAGCAGTATGTTGGTGTTCATGGAGCAGTATGTTGATGTTTATGGAGCAGTATGTTGATGTTTATGGAGCAGTATGTTGGTGTTCATGGAGCAGTATGTTGATGTTTATGGAGCAGTATGTTGATGTTTATGGAGCAGTATGTTGGTGTTTATGGAGCAGTATGTTGATGTTTATGGAGCAGTATGTTGGTGTTCATGGAGCAGTATGTTGATGTTTATGGAGCAGTATGTTGATGTTTATGGAGCAGTATGTTGGTGTTTATGGAGCAGTATGTTGATGTTCAAGGAGCAGTATGTTGGTGTTCAAGAGCAGTATGTTGATGTTCATGGGGCAGTATGTTGATGTTCATAGAGCAGTATGTTGATGTTTATGGAGCAGTTTGTTGATGTTCATGGAGCAGTATGTTGGTGTTTATGGAGCAGTATGTTGATGTTCATGGGGCAGTATGTTGGTGTTTATGGAGCAGTATGTTGATGTTCATGGAGCAGTATGTTGATGTTCATGGGGCAGTATGTTGATGTTCATGGGGCAGTATGTTGATGTTCATGGGGCAGTATGTTGATGTTCATGGAGCAGTATGTTGGTGTTCATGGATCAAAACAAAGCTTGCATTAGGGGTAATTGTATCAATTAATTTGGATCTTTTACGTGACCACGCGTCCGATTGATCTAGCTATAATAAATCTGAAATATTTCTACCAATTGTTTTTGTTTAGCTTTTAGCTTTCTCAATGCGCTATGATCCTATCACTTGTCTGGACCAGTTGGGAAAAGGGGAGGGAAGAACTATGTATTTTGGTGAATGTTTACATGATCGTTTTGTTTTAATGCATAAACTAATGTTCACTCTGGGCTTAAGAGTCAAACAGTCCTCAAGGGGACTAATTCAACTTATACCACAACATCTGTCAAGTAAAATTTCTTTCCCTTACGCAAGATACAAAATAAAAATTACCAAAAGTTAATTACCTAATTGGTTAATGATTCTTGTGTTATCAGGTAAAAAAAATGTGCAGAATTTCAGCTTAATCCAATATTTGGTGTGGGAGAAATAACCTGTAGAAACGTTTTACCAGACAGACGGACAGATTGAATTGATAAACACTTTGTAAATAGTTCTCTACTTAAATAGTAGACCTAAATAGTTGACCAAAATAGTAGACCTAAATAGTTGACCAAAATAGTAGGCCTAAATAATTGGCCAAAATAGTAGACCTAAATAGTTAGCGTAAATAGTAGACTATTAGTGAGAAATAAAAATGTTCACTCAGGGCTTAGGTGTCCTCAAAGGAACTAATTCAACTTATACCACCACATCTTTCAAGTAATATTTTTTCCCTTGTTCAAGATACCAAACAAAATAATTAATTAATAATAGTTAATGAACTAATTGTTTTTTTTTATTGATTCATGTGTTGTCGGGTAAAAGAAATAATTGCGCCAGTGAGTTGATAATTGCTTTTGCTATGTTGTTGGCGGTCGTTGACTTGTAGCACCATATTGCTGGTAGACAACTAAACCGATGTAGGCTTATATCAGCTTTGTAAAAAACAAACAAACGAGGTGAAGAGCTAGTGGGCTTGAAAGAAAAACGTTGTTGTTGTTGTTGTTGTTGTTGTCGTTGTGTGTGTTTACATTCTGTCACGTCCAGAATTGATATCGGTATAGCACTGGGTTCTCTCGATGTGACCCTGATTCAATAAATCCTCATCGCTTGCGTGCTGGATAGAACAGCAACCAGGAAATAAGAAGGAAACGAAGGGAAAAGACACGAACAAGTTTGTTTTTATTTGTTTATATTATATTATATTATATTATATTATATTATATTATATTATATTATATTATATTATTATTATATTATCATTATATTAAATTATTATTATATTATCATTATATTATATTATATTATATTATATCTACCAAAAAGAAAACAAGAACAAATATATTATAGAAACCCTCTTATACTTTTATGAAAGCATCATATCCAGAACACATCCTAATGATAGCCTATATAATAACTAGGTACTTTAATATAAAGATTTTAACTTTTATTTGACTCGGATACGTTAGAATTGTTCTCGTTAAGCGTTCCGGAGTATAATAACTAATCAATTAGAAACTGAAAAATATAGTGGCATCTATATTGGAACCAAATGATCAATTTTGATTCACAGCCTAATTTCAAGATCTCATTCATGCATCAATATAGAAATCAATATTCCTATTCTAATACTAAGAAAGTTAGGGTTCCAGAGAACGTTCTACCATAAAACAAATTGCTGTGCAGGTCAACGAGAAGTTTTCACTGAATTTTGAGTTTGCAGAGCTTTCAAAGCAAACTTCTAAGGACAATGGGAGTGTTCTGTATTTCTTCAATGTCTCGTGGTAGTGCTGTTTACATTTTATGGCCTCATTGATTCCATTGTTATTTGAACGTAAACATCACACAGAACATGAATGAAACCTGTTCCAATAGTTCACGAATTGATGTGATTGTTTGAGTCCATCTAGAATCTCTACATCGAGTACATCATCTAGATCAGTGATGCTCAGCTTAATTCGACCTGCGGGCCATTTTTATTTCCGACACTCGTGTCGCAGGCCACATGACCGAAAATGTACATAAACGAAATGAAATTGACCTAAAAGAATTTTATTAGAAACTAGTGGATCAAATACTTGCATTAATTTATAGGATATTAACTGGCTTCATTTCTCTCTTATGATGTGAGCAACATTGTAGCTAGCTTTACCAACGACTCATTTTCTTGTCTCTTTTTGGTAAATATTCCCATCGATCCTCCAATTTCTAGGTTTAGTTTAACAACCTTTTATTCGCGGCTCAAACCAAGAATGACGTCATTTTTGTTTTATAAAGCCGTATATATGTTGTTGTTTTTAAAACAGCTACAATTTACAAAACAAAATATGTGGGTTTATTATCATGTTCCAACAAAAAATAATTAAAGATCCGTTCAATTTTCCTGGTATGATTCAGAGTCAACTTGTAGTTTCTTCGGCTCTCTCATTTCATAAACCTACACATTTTAAAAAGCCTGGCACCAACTCATCAGAGAAAAAGTCAGGGCCCTTACGTGGGTAAAGATAAATTTTTCAACCTATTCTACACTTTGTGCAGACGTTCCGGTGGGCCGGATAAAACCACATCGCGGGCCGGATCTCGCCCGCGGGCCGTATTTTGAGCACCACTGATCTAGATCTTCATTAAATCACAGGAGGATATACTGATATAGCCATTGTTAGACCATAACCACGTGACTTTGCTTGAAGTTTATCAGAGAAAAAGACCCTCCAACACTCATTGCGAAACAAAACTGGCACATTGTGAGCTAACGTGGTTGATGCTAAACTCACTACACACATCTGTGTGTTAGCGTTCAATAATTTTCTTCTACTCACTACACAACTCTATGGATGTCTTTGCAATTTTTTAAACTCGCTTGTTAGTGTAAACAAAAAGTATACCGTCCATGTGATCACCATGTATGGTTAATAAGTTTAGAATTAGTCGACATGTGATCACCATGTATGGTTAATAAGTTTAGAATTAGTCGACATGTGATCACCATGTATGGTTAATAAGTTTAGAATTAGTCGACATGTGATCACCATGTATGGTTAATAAGTTTAGAATTAGTCGACATGTGATCACCATGTATGGTTAATAAGTTTAGAATTAGTCGACATGTGATCACCATGTATGGTTAATAAGTTTAGAATTAGTCGACATGTGAGTACCATGTATGGTTAATAAGTTTAGAATTAGTCGACATGTGAGTACCATGTATGGTTAATAAGTTTAGAATTAGTCGACATGTGATCACCATGTATGGTTAATAAGTTTAGAATTAGTCGACATGTGATCACCATGTATGGTTAATAAGTTTAGAATTAGTCGACATGTGAGTACCATGTATGGTTAATAAGTTTAGAATTAGTCGACATGTGATCACCATGTATGGTTTATAACTTTTAAAATTAGATTACATTTGTAACCATGAATAGTAATACTTGTGATTGCCAAAAATGTTTAAGAATTTAAGAATTATTGACATATGATTAAGTTTAGAATTGTCTACATGTGATTGCCAATACCATGAATGGCTAATAAGTTTCAAATTAGTTGACATGTGATTGCCATGTATGGGTAATTACTTTTAAAATTAGATTACATATCAAGACCATGTAACCTTGAGTAGTAAATAAATTTATAATTAGACAATATGAGATTACCATAAATACTTAACAAGTTAAGAACTTGTGACATGTGATTACAATGAATGGTTAATAAGTTAAGAAATTTAAGAGTAAAAAATCACAAACAAATAAGAATTGTTTTTTAAGCCACTAGCTTTAAAGGTTTCGTAGGAAATCTAATGGTGTCTCGTAGGAAATCTAATGGTGTCTCGTAGGAAATCTAATGGTGTCTCGTAGGAAATCTAATGGTGTCTCGTAGGAAATCTAATGGTGTCTCGTAGGAAATCTAATGGTGTCCAAGATACGGTTTGAGTTTTTAGTGAACACAGACGCTTTATTTAAACAGCTTCTGGGTCATGACGTTCTGACCATGATCTAATTAAAAGTAGAGAGTAACGACTTTGTCTGTAAAGTTTATGTGCAGAATTCTCCAGTACTTTGTCTTGGTCTAGGCCTTAGAACTGAATCCACAAGATTGATTACAAATTGAGCTTCGACTTCAAAGTACATAACAATTTCATTGCGTTGATGAAAGAGCAAACTAGTAGGCCTGCATCTCAACACAACATCGACAGTCCAATATAAACACATATACACGCAAGCCAACTTAAGCATTCTATGTGACATCTATACGACAAAAGAGGACATATTAGAGAGAGAGAGAGACTTGGCGCAGGAAACGGGTTAACGTTAGGAAGAGACAGAAAGGGAAAGTATTGTAACAGTCTGTAATTCAACCTCCGGCTTATCGTTATTCTCTATATTGTAGTCAGCACCAAGAACCTAGGGGGGGGGGGCGGTGGTACCATCCAGTAAGTGATCGATGAACTGCTCAGAGCAGATTGTTTTCTATGGTATGGGGTCACGTGTTTCAAACTTCAGAATGAAATCCGACCCATTGTTTAGCACTGAACAGGGGAGAGAACAAACAAAAGAAGATGCAGGTAAAGGAGTAGACAAAGGGAAAATTGAGCTGAAATAAATTACGGATAGAAAAGTACAGAGCAAATGGAATGTGTCAATGGAACTAAACAAATCTCAAGTCTCCCTCTCTCTTTCTTTCTCTTTCTATCTATACATCTCTCTATCTTTCTCCCTCTCTCTCTCTCTCTTTCTCTCTTTTTCTATTTTTCTCTCTGTCTCCGTCTCTTTCTTTTTTTCTCTCTTCGCTATATCATTTATTTTCTAATGGATTAATGTAGTGAAAAAAGAAAAAGAAAAGAATGACGAATCTGCAAATGATCATTCTAGGATTGAAAGAAGAAGAAAAAAAAAGGACCGCCATTCCACTGAGTAAAAGTATCGATTAGTATTGAAACCTGTAGGCCTGTGAGTTACGCGTGGGTAAGTGCATGAAATGCAAGCGGCTTACTGTTGACTGAGATATCACGAGCAGCACTAGACACCTGCATTAAACACTTTGTAACATGGAAGTTGTCTTAGTACATTGTGTTAATTGAATAGACTCAAAGCTAACCAGATAGCTTTTCAAATGTAATGTTTCCATAAGGATAAGTATTACGCCCAACACCACTAATCCGCAAAAGCCTCAATTATTATTATTACTATTAGTTTCGAAATGAACTAATTACACATTCTCTGGCACTGCCAGGGTCGAACTTCGTTAGAGGGAAACAAAATTCATTGTCCATGAGAAATGTTCTGGTGCAGCAGTAACAATCTCTAGTTCGAGTTTCACTTTCAGTTTGTTTGTTTGTTTGTGTTGTGTTGCTGCAATGATGGTTGCTGGTTATTCTATGTTATAAATAAACAGAAAATTATTATTATTTTTATAATATTTATTATGTAAAATACGGCACAGTTTTAGTCAGGTTCTGGCACTGTCATGAAGGATATAAAGTTCTTTTAATTCACACACCCCCCCCAGTCACTTCCTAGTGAAATGTAGGTTCTCTTGTTCTTTTGATTTGATTTTAGTTTTAGATTGGTCTGAGATAGTAGGTCAGCAATGGCAATGATAAGTTTAAACGTTTTTCTTGTTTATTGATCATCAGTAGGTCCGGTAGATTAAAATCCACTGTCTGTTAGTATAGGTCTATCTAAACAGAGTAGCTAGTTGATAGAATTGAAAACCTCATGTAGTGACTTTATTTAGCAGGGAGTTTCATGATTTCTTTATAATTATTATTATTATTGTAGCAGAGCATGTCTTCCCTGTTCCTATATCCTGCCTTGTGGACTATGGTTCAACCTCTTTCTGGACATGAAAAGAAAAGTGTGGGCAGGGGTACCAGGGAGGTTTCCGTGCTGTCTCTAGGCGCTCAGCAAACAAATTTGCTATAGAGTCAAATTCTAATTAACAATCCCTAGTTTTTATCGCCCCCTCCCCCCCCAACTATCTCCATTTAGGTGACCCTAAGCTGTTTATGACATACAATAGTAATAAAAACTATGATAATGGTGACTGAACCCTATTTTGGCCCCTATTAAAACAAAATGTTCCTTAAACTGAGCAGTGTAAGATAGGCCCTATACATGTAACTTTGACTTTCTTAGCTATCACCTAGTAGTCATTGCTTTTAACGAGCTGAAGGACTGGAGTAATTTTATTTCTCCCCTAGATCCGTCCCTTTGGAGGGGGTCACAGGTTGCACTCACAAATTAATCGCAGACTTATAATTAATAGAAGATAATTACTTGTAGATATAATAATAATAATAAGGCTTGTCTTCGAGTCCGAAGATTTGTGAGGATTGCAGTATTTCCCTTGGCTGAGCAGCCCCAGCTGTGACCTACATATTTTGCCACTTCCAGGGCAAGCATAACCATTGTCCGCAGGTGTTCAATTTCGATTTTCTTTTCGCCGTCTGCGTTTGTCTTCGACAGTGGATTTTCTTTTGGTCTCAAATGTGTATCTCGCGGTCTTTGTGAGTGAGCTCCAGCTGTCTCGTTCTGAGGACGCATACAACCAGGTGCTCTTTTCTATGTCAGCTCTGTTACGTAGACCACCTTTTATCTCACCAAAAAAGACTGCCTTAGACATACGTTCGCCTCCCATACGGGATACGTACCCAGTGCATATATATGTATGTATGTATATATGTATGTATGTATGTATGTATGTATGTATGTATGTATGTATGTATGTATGTATGTATGTATGTATGTATGTGTGTGTGTGTGTATGCTTCACAATATTATCATGCTTATATTATCGCTTGTTAATGAAACCTAACTGTTTACATTGATGAGATGTATTGCAGATGCAAATGAAAAAAAATATGTTGTATTGATATTTTAACATTACAGACTGTTTTTTTTTTTCATTTTGGTTGTTGTAACTTTGTTGTTGAGTTTCCTTATTTTAAAATAACTAGATAATAAAGAGAAGACGGTGTGTCAAAAATAAAATGATTTAGTACTAAAAGAGTTTAGTAACAAAAAAACAACAACAAAAAAATAACTATTAATGAAATGGTCAAGTCATGAAATAGTTCAGTAATAAAAAGATCCAGAAATAAATAGATCTAGGTAGGGTCTAGTAATAAAATTGTCTAGTTGTAAAATTTTCTAATAATACAATGGCTTAGTAATAAAATAGACTAGTAATAGAGTGATACTCCCCAGGCTACAAAAACTTGCTGATCGAGTCTATCCAGAATCACAGTGCGGCTTTCGCTCAGGGAGATCTACAATTGACATGATTTTCTCCATCCGTCAACTTCAGGAAAAGTGCAGTGAGCAAAGAATGCCTGTGTACATCGCATTCATCGACCTGATAAAGGTTTTTGATCTAGTCAGCAGAGAATGTCTCTTTAAAATCTTACAGTTAAAAGGCTGTCCACCCAAGCTGCTAAATATTATTGTCTCTTTCTACCAAAATATGATGGGTACAGTGCAGTTCAACGGCACCTGCTCCGAAAGTTTCAGTATAAACAGCGGAGTCAAACAAGGATGTGTCCTGGCCCCAACCTTCTTTGGAATACTCTTCTCAATGCTAATCCACCACGCGTTTGACAAATCCACCGAAGGCATATATCTGCATTCCAGATTCGACGGCAAACTTCTAAATGTTGCTAGACTGAGGGCAAATACTAAAACCAGAACAACCCTTATAAGAGATAAGCTCTTCGCAGACGACGCAGCGGTGATGGCACACTCACAAGAGGAACTTCCATTACTAATGTCCCGCTTCTCTCTGGCCTGTAAGGAGTATGGCTTAACAAATAGCACGAAGACAACAAATGTTATGGGACGACCAGCTACAGCACCACCCTCCATCCTCATAGACGATAACAAGCTGGACGCCGTAAATGAATTCTGCTATCTGGGATCCACAATTCAAGATGACCTGTCTCTAGAAGAGGAGATTAAAAAAAACGCATAGGGAAGGCTGCCTCGACCTTTGCTAGACTCAGGTCAAAAGTTTGGGAAAACCAGAAGCTCACTACAGTGACCAAAATGGAAGTCTACAAGGCATGCGTAATAAGTACACTACTGTGTAGTAGTGAATCATGGACCACCTACGCAAAGCAAGAGAGACAATTAAACTCATTTCATTTGCAATGTCTACGTAGGATCTTGAAAATCACTTGGAAAGAAAAAGTGTGCAATATTGAGATCCTTGCACGAAAAGGTATTCCCAGCATCTTTACAGCCCTCAGACAACGCCGCTTGTTCTGGCTTGGACATGTTCGCCGGATGGAGGACAAACGCATCCCGAAAGTCATTCTCTATGGACAACTTGCGACTGGCTCAAGAAAAACTGGTCGTCCCCACCTCCGTTACATAGATGTAATAAAACGGGACCGCAAATCAGTAAACATCAATACTGACCATTGGGAAGACATAGCTCTAGACCGCACCAGATGGAGAGAGACAGTGACCAAGAAAGCTATGGATAGCGAAAGAACATGGGCCTCAGCCCTGGAAGAAAAACGGAAAATGCGAAAAATTGCCAGCACCAAAGCAAAAGCCACCTTAACCTGCGATATTTGTGGACGGGAGTGTCTCTCCAAAATAGGGCTCCACAGCCACAAGAGGAAGTGTGCGAGATGAACCATAGTTATCCTACGACTGAAGGAGGCCAATGGAGACTAGTTATTAAAATGGTATAGTGGTAAAATGATCTAATAATAAACTAATAATAAAATGGTTTAATAATAAAATAGTCTAATAATGAAATTGTCTAATAATAAAATGATCTAGTAATTGAATTAAGTATTTTTTGTATCTGTAATATCATAAAGTGTTTTTCTTTTACTAAGGCTTAAAACAACTCCCTGTGTCTGTCTGGTACAAACTTTGAGCACGTCATTCCTCCCACTTTCCATTCTTGGGTCAAGTTGAAACTTTACACAATTCTTCATAGTTCTTAACACAAACATGAATTAATTAAAATGCTAACCAACTATGAAATTAAATATTGGTAATAAATTAATTTTGCTTGATATAGCAAAGGGGAAATAAATCTTTCAGTGTTGAGATATATATATATATATATATATATATATATATATATATGGCTGTAAATGTGCAGTTCTTACTCTAATTTAAGCTCTTTTTTTAAGTATGCTTAATGTCTGCCATTTTCGAATATTTCTCTAGGTCATTATTTCTGCCATTAGCTTCATTGGAGTTTCTCTTTCGCACTCGCTATTTTTTCCCCCTTTCTCTCTCTCTCTCTCTCTCTCTCTCTCTCTCTCTCTCTCTTTCTCACTCTCTCTCTCTCTCTCTGTCTCTCTCTTTCAATGCAACATTTTCCATTGTACGAGCGAAGTACCAAATGATATACACGGATAAACGCTTACACGAATAAATAGCTTCCCTCTATCCCACAATGGCCCAGTCCATAGCCCACAGTCCTGGCTAGTGTCCAACCCTCTGTCTCCCCCCCCCCCCCCGCCTCCCAACCGAGTCTCAATAGTCATTGCAAATTTCCAGCATACCTCCCTTCCACCCCCCCCCCCGAATGCAGCATTAGGAGGCGGCTTTCTCCATTATACCTAAATGCATGTAACACTGTCATCCAAATGTGTGCTTATGTTGGGTGGCAGATTCAGTTATTACTTTCTGTTTGTGCTTTAACCCTATCAGGGTGACTCAACGATTCAGCAGAATACAAAAAAACAACAGAGGCGTAGCTAGGGTGGGGGAGCGAGGGGGAGAATAAAAACATCCCTGGGCCCCAACTTAATGGCGCCCCACAATGAGTGTTTTTTTTTTACATTAAATATTAAATATTACGCATAATGCAGGGGTCAAAGAGGTCGGCCCCCAGTCCCCCAAATGATAAAAAACTTCTAGCTACGCCACTGCAAAAAAAAAAAAACAAAAAAAAAATAGATTGGAGTTTTTGCATTGCGAAACTGATTAATGGGTAGCACATAGACTAATTGTGAAATATAGTCGGGAGATTTCATGATTATTTAAGCACATTAATCTGAACAAAATATGTAGGTCACAGCTGGAGCTGCGTAGCCACGGGAAATACTGTATTCCTCATTCATCTTTGGACTTGAAGACAAGCCTTATTATTATTAATCTGAACATTAATCTGAACATTAATCTGAACATTAATCTGAACTGTTTTTTACATTTTGATGTTTTACAATCTGGTCTACACCCGAAATACATCTTTTAAACCAGCAAAAGAAAAAAGCTTATGTAAGAGAAAGAACCGCTAATTACTGCCAGGGTTTAGGTCCATGTCTGCTATATAAAACAAAATTAAATAATTATTATTTAATGATTTACTAATTGGTTAATTTTTGGATTGATTCGTGTATTGTCATCGACAAAGAATAATTATGCAAAATTTCAGCTTGATCCGAGAATGGTAAATAGGATAAAAAACATGTCGAAACTTTTTAACAGACTATCAACTCACAGACAGACAGAGGGAGTTAATAGAAGCTTTGTAGATTAAAAAAAAAAAAAAAAGAACGCGATATGGAGAAATGTCGATGCGAGATTGGAACCTAAAGAAATACGTCAGAAACATGACAAGAGTAAGATTTAGAGAGTTTAAAATAAATGGACAACTTTACAATGTCAAGGACGCAATATTGAAAGTTCAGGGTTGCCAAGTAAATATAAAAAAAAATCTACTACAAGACAAAAAGCTTAGGGAAAAAAATAGTTAAGACTTTTGGGGGAATAACGAATAGGCACGCCACTGCATGGAGCACTGTGTAATTAATTGTGGACCTTATAAACTAAATATGTCCGCTTCTACTGGACCTTGCCATACAGTAAATAAATCTGGTGTGTTGAAATATTTGGTTCGTACCTTTTTTTTTTTTCTAATTGCCTTTTGTGCAGCGCGTCGTTCATATTAATAGCAATGTTCCAGTGCGTGTGTGTATGTGTTGGTCTGTGTGTGTGTAGGTCTGTGTGTGTGTAGGTCTGTGTATGTGTTGGTCTGTGTGTGTGTAGGTCTGTGTGTGTGTAGGTGTGTGTGTGTGTAGGTGTGTGTGTGTGTGTAGGTCTGTGTGTGTGTAGGTCTGTGTGTGTGTAGGTCTGTGTGTGTGTAGGTCTGTGTGTGTAGGTCTGTGTGTGTGTAGGTGTGTGTGTGTAGGTCTGTGTGTGTGTAGGTCTGTGTGTGTAGGTGTGTGTGTGTTGGTCTGTGTGTGTGTAGGTCTGTGTGTGTAGGTCTGTGTGTGTGTAGGTCTGTGTGTGTGTAGGTCTGTGTGTGTGTAGGTCTGTGTGTGTGTAGGTCTGTGTGTGTAGGTCTGTGTGTGTGTAGGTCTGTGTGTGTGTAGGTGTGTGTGTGTAGGTCTGTGTGTGTGTAGGTCTGTGTGTGTGTAGGTCTGTGTGTGTGTAGGTCTGTGAGTGTGTAGGTCTGTGTGTGTGTGTAGGTGACCTGGGAGAAGGTTTCCCGGCTGTGCTGTCTTTACAAAAGTAATTTTAACAAATATATAAATCTGTTGTCAAGTCAGGAATAGAACTCGTACACAACATGACGATTAACCTATTATAAAAACTTACCTCCCCAAATTTTTTTTTTATTAAAAAAGTGGTGTAGGCCTATATTGAATGAAAAAAAAGGTTGCATATACAATTTAAAAAAATTAAGCACTAGCAGTTGCACAAGAACTATGCAAGATCTAAAATATCGTTATATCGAATTTTCAATATCTTTTCTAGTTTCTGTGATCTATGAGTGGCTTTTTTTTTTCCTTTTGAGGACCGTTCAAAAAATGTCAATACGTGGGGTGTTCTGCAAACTAAATGATATATATATATATAAATAAATTTGTGATAGATCTAGACTAACAATAATACATCTGTGTGATTGCAAATATTTTTTACTAATTATATTTTAGCGCAATTTCATGCTTTTAGCTTTCTCATTACACTACGATCCTATCCCTCGTCTGGACCAGTTGGGAAAAGGGGGCTGGTTGAATGTTTCCCTGATCGCTTCTTAAATGCATTTATTTAAACAAAATGAACGACTTCACTTAGAACTCGAGGGCTAAAAACTCCTCAAGCCTTCTCAAATCAATACACTAACCACCTGCCAAGGAAGTGCTTATGAAAATAGAAGGTTGTATAGTTATCTATTGTTAGTTTCAAACTTTTCTCTCTACAAAGTATAAAGAGGGCTTATTCAACTTATCAGTTGAATGAGTCAACCACATTAGCCAAGTACAATTTCTTTCCCTTCTCCAAAATACCAAACAAAATGATTAATTACCAATAGTTCATTAACAAACTGGTTAAAAAATTTTTTTATTGATTCTTGTTTTGTCAGGTGAAAGAAATAATTATGCACAATTTCAGTTTAATCCGAAATTGGGTGTGGGAGAAATAGTATACAAACTTTTGACCAGACAGACAGAGTTAATATAAGCTTTGTAAAAAAAATTCTGTGCTTGTTATGAAAATCCCCCATAGTGACACTAAAAATCAATTAGTTATGAACAAAAATAATAGAAAATAAACAGTTCAGGGTATGAAACAATATCTGATTATACAACAAAAACATTTTTTGTTGGTTGATGTCATTAAATGTACAAACAATCCTAGAAAATTGAGGCGACACTTTCTTGTGTTGCTCTAAAGCAGAGAGCATGTCACATCGTTGACATGTCTCTATATAGCCAAACACACTCTTTGAGTTTATGGAGGATTCCAATTATAGCTTTATGTCATTGATTTCTGGATCAACACAACGGATACAAGAGTGTATAGAACGACTTAGAAGATAAAGATACAGTTTAAAAATTCATTGGTCTTGGTGTGTGCATGTAACAGAGAGAGAGAGAGAAGGAGGGAGAGTGGGATGTAGGGAGGCAGGGGTAATTGACATTGGTGAGGGCGCTGAGAGAGACCTGTTGGTCAAGAGAAACTGGAACTAAGACACCTGCATGGCACACGGATATTGTATTCAATATTTTAGCAATCCAAAATCAATGAACATTATATTCCTCACACTTGTTCCTTTAAAATGTTTCTTCCTTTTCATACGCACTTTCAATGGCAAATACAATTTTGTTATTGATTACTTTAAACATTATGTAATATAGAAAAAATAAAAAGATTTTTGGTACAAACAAGTCTATGCACTAAAGAGTGTTACTGAGAAAATAGAATTTGTTTATTTTAAGCATCAATGAACCAATGAGACAAAGAATTTCAGTAGTCCGGTTAGTGTGACCTTACAAAGAACAGAAGGAGAGAGTTCTCTGAATTTATGAACAGATTTTTTAAAATATTGAAATATTTGAACATCACAAACAGAAAAACACAGACAGATACAGAAACACACAGACATACACAGACAGACACAAACATACACACAAAAAACTCAAACGTATAAATTCAATATGTCCATTATTTACCCTACCCAATAATTTGTTTATAATCAGCATACGTGATGATATAATCACGGACATTCTTGGTGTATTTAACTCAGAGATAGCTGATGTAGTTCAGGGAGCAGGAGTGATTCGTTGACTTTCACTACTTCCACTGGGATACCATCGCTCCCAGGAGATTTTCTATTTTTTAAGCAGTTAATTACTTTTTTGAGGTTACTAAGGCTCGGAAGCTCATCTAGGCATTCCAATACTGGAAGATCTGGTAGAGAAGCCAGGGTGACATCGTCTATTGTATTCTGTGTGGCATAGACTTCGAGGTAGTGTTCTGTCCATCGTTCTAGCTGCTTGGTTTGATCTGTAATTTTTTCTCCTGATTTGGATAGAAGGGGGGCAGGCTTAGACACTATATTCTCCTCTGCCGCTGTTGGGAAACAGACTATAGTCACAATATACAAGAACAAAGGGAATCGGAGTGACTGCAACAACTATAGGGGTATCTCTCTCCTCAGTATAGTGGGCAAAATCTTTGCTAGAGTGGCACTATCCAGGCTGCAAGTGATAGCTTCTAGAGTCTACCCAGAGTCTCAGTGTGGATTCAGGAGTGGTAGGTCCACTATAGACATGATATCTTCTCTACGACTACTGCAGGAGAAATTCAGAGAGAGAGACAGACCCCTTTACATCGTTTTTGTTGATCTGACTAAAGCTTTTGACATGGTCAGCAGAAGTGGCCTTTTCAAACTCCTGAGGAAAATAGGTTGCCATCCAAAACTACTGAAGTTAATTGAGTGTTTTCACGAGGAAACTAAATGTACTGTCAAATTCAATGGAGCCCAATCAGCACCTTTTGAGGTTTGCAGTGGTGTCAAGCAGGGATGTGTGCTCGCACCTACTCTGTTTGGCATATTCTTCTCCTGTCTACTGCACTATGCGTACAGCGACATAAACGAAGGTGTGTTTCTCCATACAAGATCCTCTGGAAAACTATTTAATGTATCAAGGCTGCGGGCAAAAACCAAGGTTAGGAAGCATCTCGTCAGGGAACTCCTGTATGCTGATGATGCAGCTATTGTGGCTGATTCTGATATTCAGCTACAGTCCATGGTTGACAAACCATCTACTGCTTGCCAGAAGTTCGGCTTAAACATCAGTCAAAGCAAGACTAAGATACTTGTCCAAAACACAAACACTGCACCTCAAGTAAGCATTAATGGCCAACCACTAGAAATTGTTGATCACTTTTGTTACCTCGGCTCCATCATATCCAACTACACTCTACTGGATAAAGACAAACAACAGGATAGCCAAGGCAATGGCCACCATGTCACGGTTGCAGAAAAGAGTCTGGGACAACATATTGCTGACTAGCACTACTAAAGCCCTAGTCTACCGGACCTGTGTGCTGAGCACCTTGCTCATGGTAAACCTACTCAGGGCAGGAAAAAAAGCTGAATGTCTTTCACCTCCGATGCCTAAGGCGGATCTTTAAAATTAGGTGGCAAGATAAGATAACCAATGAGGAAGTGCTACATAGAGCAGGATGCCAGGACATCCGCTCTGTTATCAGCATCAGACGCCTTGGCTGGCTTGGCCACGTTCGTAGAATGCCAGTAGGTCGACTTCCACAGGACATCCTGAATGGCGATCTAATAGAAGGCAGGAGAGCCCCTGGTCGCCCACTCTTACGTTATACGGATGTATGCAAACGCGACATGAAGCTCTTCAAAATCGACACTGGCAACTGGGAAGAGGTGGCACTGGACAGATCCACATGGAGAGAGAGCATAAAGGAAGGGTCACAGATTGCAGATGTCATACACAACAGAAGCAGAAAGAAGGGTGAAAATGCAACGGCGCCTGGTGATTATATATGCCCAACCTGCGATCGCAGCTGTGTATCAAGGATTGGCCTCTTTAGTCACACAAGAAGTTGCAAAGGGAAAAGATCGTCTCTCGAGACGTAAAATGCCACAGAGAGCTGATGTATTTAACTCAGAGATAGCTGATGTATTTAACTCAGAGATAGCTGATGTTTTTAACTCAGAGATAGCTGATGTATTTAACTCAGAGATAGCTGATGTATTTAACTCAGAGATAGCTGATGTATTTAACTCAGAGATAGCTGATGTATTTAACTCAAAGATAGCTGATGTATTTAACTCAGAGATAGCTGATGTATTTAACTCAGAGATAGCTGATGTATTTAACTCAGAGATAGCTGATGTATTTAACTCAGAGATAGCTGATGTATTTAACTCAGAGATAGCTGATGTATTTAACTCAGAGATAGCTGATGTATTTAACTCAGAGATAGCTGATGTATTTAACTCAGAGATAGCTGATGTATTTAACTCAGAGATAGCTGATGTATTTAACTCAGAGATAGCTGAAGTATTTAACTCAGAGATAGCTGAAGTATTTAACTCAGAGATAGGTGATGTATTTAACTCAGAGATAGCTGATGTATTTAACTCAGAGATTGCTGATGTATTTAACTCAGAGATTGCTGATGTATTTAACTCAGAGATTGCTGATGTATTTAACTCAGAGATTGCTGATGTATTTAACTCAGAGATTGCTGATGTATTTAACTCAGAGATAGCTGATGTATTTAACTCAGAGATTGCTGATGTATTTAACTCAGAGATTGCTGATGTATTTAACTCAGAGATAGCTGATGTATTTAACTCAGAGATAGCTGATGTATTTAACTCAGAGATTGCTGATGTATTTAACTCAGAGATTGCTGATGTATTTAACTCAGAGATTGCTGATGTATTTAACACATATATAGTGAAAGTATTTCACAAGCGGCAACTAGCAATAAAAATTAGTTTACATTTGTAGCCGGTATATATATATATATATGTAGCCCTATATTCTATCATCTAAATAAAAAAAATTCAAATTTACAACAAAGAGCTTACAGACTGTCAAACTTTTAGTTGTTAGGACACATGAATGTCAATAGAATTCTAAGACAATTAGATATAAAGGAGCATGAGCTAAAATCTAAATCCAAAGCTATCCACTTTGAATTTCAGAAACCCTAATAGTGGGGTTCACTGGTCACAGATTTAGAACCGCTTTGTCTACCCCAGAACTTGTCTGTTCCTTCTCTTCTTTACTTGAGCTGTATCTAAAGTCATGCATTAACGTCGCTTTCGTCTTTGCCCCAAACAAATTACAACATATCAAATCGAATCATAGCTTTCTCTCCCCCTTTACTAGGAGATCTATCCTAGCCACCACATCTTGAGGTCAGATATGTTCATGATCACGTGGCTAGAACATGGGACATAACTTGCGATAACCAAATGAACAGGAAGAGAAAGTAGAAAAAAAAAGATGTTTCCACTTACCTGAAAATAAAACAAATCCTTTATCCAAGACGAACACAAGTTCAAAAATGTCAATTAAAACTCCAAAGCTATTTCGAAATGAAGAAAATTGAGTTTATTCCTTCACCAACAAAAATATTTCTAAACGTGGCAGATCGAAAGAAACTGATAAAAATATCCACAAGATCAAGACCAAGATCAACGAACACGTTCTTTCTGAAACTGTGCGCGCTTGTTGATTAAACGGCGACTACATTAATTAAGAGTCTTCTGCATATATTTAAAGATATAAAGATTTTAAGTTTTGGCTTGATTCCACTCAGATAACTAGTTTAGAGTACACACGGTTTGCTGACAACTGTAAGGAATATCCCGACTGACCGCTTGTATTCGACTGTATCAAACTTAACAAAACTTCATCTATGCGTTAATGCATTTACTCTAAATAAAGTTTTCTCTGGAAGACCTGCGCTTAACACATGCTAGGTTGTCTCCTCATGTACCAGCTTGCTGCTGTTTTCTTAATTGCGAAATGTTGAGTCGTTCAGGTCTGAGGTCACATGTTCCTCAGGACCCAGGCCAGCAGAGCGTCCACGAGTGGCTTGGTGTTAGTTCAGGCCCGACTGGGGCAGGCAACATTCCGGCCTAGAGCTCACACACAAAACATACCAATAATTGACTTGCTTGATGATAGTGTGCGGTGGCCAGCCAAGGGCACGAGGGGGTTGGAAGGGAGGGGAGGGGGAAGCTGGTGGGTAAAAATTGATCGAAACTGCCGGCCTGTCTCCTGTAGATGTTCGCGTGCGGGACACGATGGCGTGTGGGGACAGGGTGGCGCGGGGAGGGGAGGGAGGACGCAGAGTATGAGAAGAGAGAGAGAGGGGGGGGTGTGGTGCAATTGGCCATTGGTTCATTGATGTGTTTAGGTCTTCAATGAATAAATTCAAACATCAACATAAAAAATGGGCAGCTACCTTTTTGTTTAAAAAAAAATGTACATTAGACAGATGTGACCTGCACTACACTTCGCTACTGGTTCGATAAATGAATGTATTACTAATTTTCTGTATTCTACAATTCAGCTTTTTATAAAATTATTTCAAATAGATTCGTTCATTCAACATTGTATTAGAATTGAATTCTCTGATAAATATTTGGATGAGAAACTGTACAGCACATTTTCTACTCTTTAGTATCTATTTACTATGATAATTACCACGCCTAACTGAACTTCTATGTTACGCTACTATCATACTTTGCTAGAAAAATATATTAAATTACTAAACTAGACTTCTATAACAGATACCAAAAAACAACACAAGAAAAAATAGACTTCTCGAATAGTCAAATGTGCTAGGGTACTATACTAAATGATTTTTTGGGACTACTAAACTAAATAACAATAGATTACAAGCCTACTGGCTAGATAGACTACACATGAATATCAAGCTAGACAACTGTAGACCTACTAGATTGGTTTACTTAAGTAAACTACGATGCTAGATTTGAGAAAATGTAGAAAAATTCACACTTTAAATACAAATGTCTCAAGTTAGTCTTTCTATTGAAATTTTGAGATTTTTAATCAAACTACAACAATGTAAAAAAAAAAAAGGTTACACAGACAGTTTGTGTGGAAACACAAACTCTAAATCGGCCCCTCAAGTGATCCACCTAGAGTCTTTACCAGGCTTCGAACACAGGATTCCGGTTCCAAGTTCTTTACCCCTCAGCCACAGCATCTCCATGTATTCATTTAGCGTACACTTATATTTTCTTAAAAAATAATTATTAACCTTATCCATACATTCAAAATTATTAACATGTTACATGTAATAAAGAGAAACTAAAAAGATTTATTTTTCTTACAAAATGAGATAAATTGGCAACACGAAAAAAATAATTCTTGACCTACTTTAGTACTTTAGGTACCTACTAGAACGTATGAATGTACACGTTTAATCTTACAATTGCTTGACCTATGTCAATGTTATGATCATGAATAGTAGGCCTTCTGTTACCGGGTAAAGGTGTACTATGCTGTTCGTATCCGATTCATTTCATAATGTGATACTATATACTATTTACATAATAAATAAATCTGCACCCCTAAGCTGTCAAAAGATAAGTTAATTGTCTGAATGATTCAAATTTTGTTCAAAGTATTAATACATTTATAATATCTATCTATCTATCTATCTATCTATCTATCTATCTATCTATCTATCTATATCTATCTATCTATATATGTCTATACACATCTCTCTCTCTATATATATATATACCTATCTATCTATCTATCTATCTATCTATCTATCTATCTATCTATCTATCTATCTATCTATCTATCTATCTATCTATATATCTATATATATATATATATATATATATATATATATATATATATATATATATCATGGGCGTAGCCAGGGGGGGGGGGGCGGGGGGGACGGAGTTCAGTGACTGATTTCTGCTTTCATTTTGTTTATTTTAGGTGAGATTTTAATACTAAATCATCGCTTACCACAGCACAGACGAGGGGGTTTTGAGTTAAAAACCATCTACCAGGGGCTTTTGAGTTTAACCCCCCCCCCTACCAGGGGGTTTTGAGTTTTTAAAAAACCCTATCAGGGGGTTATAAGATACGAATCCCTCTACCAGGGGGTTTTAAGTTTAAAACCCCCTACCAGGTGCTTTGAGTTTTAAAAACCCTAAAGGGGTTTTGAGTTTAAAACCCCCTACCAGGGGTTTTGCAGTTAAATCCCCCTCTTCTATAAACAAAACTAAAAAAATGCAAACGACAATTCCAAATTCCAAGAAAACAGCTAAGGAAGATTTTAGCTTTAAAACAGCCTCCAAAAATTACGATAAACCCCCTCTCAATACAAAAAAAAAGCAAATTACACACTCACAATTCTATGAGCGTAGCCAAAAGGGTTTTGAGTTTAACTCCACCCCTCCAGTTGGGGTTTGAAGCTAAAAAGTACCTATTCAATATAAAAAAAAATCAAATTACACACTATAAAATCTATGAGCGTAGCCAAAGGGGGTTTGAGTTTAAAACCCCCTGCCAGCGGGGTTTGAAGCTGAAAACTACCTCTTCTATATTAAAAAAAAAGCAAATTACGCACTCAAAATGCTATGAGCGTAGCCAAAGGGGGTTTGAGTTTAAATCCCCTTCCTCCAGATGGCTTTTTTTTTTTAAAGTTTAAAACCCGTCCAGATGGTTTTGGTGTTTAAAATTCTCCTACAGAGCGTTTTGAGTTGGAAACCTCTCTCAATTTTTTTTTAAAGAAAACTACAGTCACCAAATTCTATGATCGTAGCTAAATGGGGTTTTGAATTTAAAAAAACAACAAAAAACTCCAGAGATTTTTTAGTTTAAAACGCCTGAACAGATGATTTTGACGATAAAACTTTCCTTTTCGATATAAAATCGAAAGCGAAATACAGGCATGTAATTCCAAGAGCGTAGCCAAGAGAGGTTAAAAATTTCTACCAGTGACTTGGGCTCCATTAATAAAGTGTGAATAGTCTTCTGCCGAAATTGAAAAACACTAAATGTGGCTTAACAAAGATGGCTAAGACAGATTTTAGGAGTCAGTTATAGAGATCAAATAAATCATATGACGAACTGGGAGTCGAACCCTTAGTAAGGTTGTGACAGAGCGTCGCATGAGGCTTTGCGGGACATGTTCTCCGACAAAATGAATTACGCATAATAAGAGTTGCGGAAACAGCTTGCCGGAAAATGCGCCGAACGGCGAGAGAGGGTTTAAGCCAGTAAGAATAGCACATTAGGTTTTTGAAATAAAAATTTTTAATAGCAAGATAATGCACTGTAGATACCTCAGAATATGCATTTTGTTGGCTTTCAATACCAGAAATAGTGCTTGGCGGCAGGGCTTCGCCCCGCGCTGGGGGAGCGCTGCGAGCTCCCCTAGACCCCCTTGCTAGCAAGGGCGGGGAGTCAACAAGTTTTCCACTAATTCCAGGAAGAACCTATTCTAGGGCACAATAAACGTCTTCCGAAAGGGTCAGAATGTAATAAAGATTAATTATGTACATACACAAACACACACATATATATATAATTTTTTTCCGCGGAGTCCAGCCCCAAACCCCCCCCCCCCCGAAAAAAAATCCTGCTACGCCCATGATATATATATTATAACTATATCTAGATCTGGGCTGTATTTAGTCTTATTTAGACTGTCAAGTGTAGGCTCCTATAATGAGGATTTGCAAAACTAAGCGCTATAAAAGTAAGTAGTTCATTTTTTTTGTAAACTTTGAACTTAAACGAATTTCGTATTAAAATTATTTTTTAAAACAACATTTGAATCAGTATTTTATTTCATGAGTTAGTTATTAAATGGAAAATCTATTTTATAATGATCCTTTCATACTTTTTCCATTGTGACCTTAGATGCAATTTTTTTTGTACCAATGCGCGAATCTATAAATGGAGCTTGATTAATTAATGAAGACTTTTGTGACCTTTTTAAAAGTCTTACCTCCCCCGAAGTTTTTCATTGAAAAGTGGTGTATTGTTTTGAAAAATCTGCTTGCATAAATAATTTTACATTTAGAAGGCTCACTTTCGGAATAGAAAAAAGTAGCCGTTGCATCAGAACTTTGAGTGATCTAAAATACCATGATGTCCGATTTTCATTTTTTATTCTAGTTTCTGAGATCTAAACGGAACGGACGGACAGACAGACGTACGGACGGACAGACAGGCCACACAAAACTAATAGCGTCTTTTCCCCTTTCGGGGGGGGGGGCGCTAAAAAAATAGAAAAAGAAAAGAAAAGATTGGGTGAATGTTAAAAAAAATTATTATATTTCATCAAAAAGGAAGATTTGTCCTCCAGATTGACTCTATTTGGATAGACTTTAAAAAAAAAATAGAGCACACACACAAACGATTAATCCGAGACCAATCGTCGTAGAAGGCCTGAACACTGACCTATAACGTGGCAACCTATGGGCAGTGCATACCAAGTCACAGATCTAGACTGTCTAGACTTAGATGTCGGCTTCGATAGATGAATGGGATTATAAAGTAAGTCAGTACTTCTAAATTCGCAGATATAAGGAACTGTTGTAACTCTCTAAGGCAGGCACTCAACGAAAGACAGGTTGACAAGAGTAAACGATGTATTTATTTATGATAAATGCAAATGAAGCATCGACAAATGGTACGGGTAATAGTAACTAGTTAGACTTGGACTTCTGCTATAAAGTCACAGGGAGTAATATGTCTAAGTTCTAAGGGTCCTACTTTATACCAGAACACAGAACAGACCACCGACACACTTCCCAGTGTCGCTCCAGGTCTCCCAAACAGTTTCCTAGTATCACACAGGACAGCACTCAGCACCAGACTGTTCAAACTCCCATGACTTCTAGCCGGCTTCCCAACAGTCCTTCTTGTTTTCGTTCACTAGTGCGCTGGTGCGCACCTCAAGCACTGGTGCAAGGCTGGGTTACAACAGAACGAATTTATGTAAAAATGCTTTTTAACTTTTTAAAGACAAATTTAAAGCTTAATATTATTAATTAATAAAATCAATAGACTATATTTTGTGATTTTCATGTGTGAAAGTAAAAAAACTATCTGTGCAAAGTGTAGTTTAAAAAATTAGATCTAGATCTAGATCCTTTCGATCTTCTGTCATGTTAACATGATAAACATGGCCTAGATCCATAAAATAGGAATACTTTCATAGAGTTGGGCAACTTTTTTTTTGAGGGTCTTAAGTTTGTTTTAGTGCTACTATACATTCGTCACGGTTCCAGTTAGTACTTAAAGAACATTTATGCCAAGTTTTTTCAAGATTGGTCAAACGGTTTTGGTTTCTATCCGTAACATACATACATACATACGCATTACTTTCTACTTTATGATATCTGCTAATTTAGAAGTACTGGCGTACTTTATAATCCAATTCATCTATCGAAGCCGACATCTGGTATAGACATATATATATATATATATATATATATAGTTCCCTTTTCAATACTTCCGTA
The DNA here is from genome assembly GCF_947242115.1 of Biomphalaria glabrata. NCBI lineage: Eukaryota > Metazoa > Mollusca > Gastropoda > Planorbidae > Biomphalaria > Biomphalaria glabrata. Next base: position 39,882,424 of record NC_074712.1, on the reverse strand, counting down.
TTCTGTACATCGAATACACCTAAAAGCTTGATATTTATGGATATTTATAAAATGTCAATTATTATTAATATTATTTTGTTTTGTTGAAGGTTAAGTCTTTGTTATGGATGAACAAAAAGATTTGACAGACTCGATTGCATGCAAGAACCATATAACCAATTTTAAAACATCGTTTGGTCGGTGTTTTTTTTTTAATACGAGTATGTCCCAGGGCTCGCGTACAATCCTGAAACAAGTCTGAGCTGATCTCCTGTGGGAACTGCTAAGTCTAACGGAACACTGCCAGTACTATGGCGCTTTACCAGACGTCCGGGTTCCAAGTAAGTTATTTCAAATGTCCATTTCACGCCATGAAGTGTACATACAGAGCATTCTTTAAGTAAATACTTCCATTCAAGAGTAGACTCGATTGTTTTTTTTTTTTTACTTTTTTTAAAATGACGAACGTTCCTTCCAACCAACAGATTCTACCATCCCACGAGTAGCCAAAGGTTCATCTAGTTAGGCGTGTGAAACTTAAACACTGCTAATTAATTGTTGTTTCTGGCTGATTCAGGCAACCCACCCAACGCTCTAATCACACCAGGAAAGAAGGAGCATTCATACGAATGTGAGAACCTGTACTTTTTGGACACCGCTTTGTCTCGAGTAGAGTGTTGACTCTGTTGTGGTGAGGTGACAAGCTAACCAACTGGACCCAGGCCAAAGGCTAACAATGCAATGAGACAATCAAGAGTGTTGACTCTGTTGTGGTGAGGTGACAAGCTAACCAACTGGACACAGGCCAAAGTCTAACAATGCAATGAGACAATCAAGAGTGTTGACTCTGTTGTGGTGAGGTGACAAGCTAATCAACTGGACACAGGCCAAAGGCTAACAATGCAATGAGACAATCAAGAGTGTTGACTCTGTTGTGGTGAGGGGACAACTCATTCCAGCTAATCAACTGGACACAGGCCAAAGGCTAACAATGCAATGAGAAAATCAAGAGTGTTGAAGAGTCAAACGTTTATTTCGGTAACGAAGAGAGTCCGACTAACTCGTATCTGTCTAACTAAATAATTAAGTCTAAAAACTTCTCGATAAATAAAACTTTCACTGTCTCCAAAGAAGCAAGCACATGTGACATGAACTGTTTTTTTTTTATTTCATATCTAACTCTAATCTTTGTTTTTATTATGACTGTCGATATATAAAACCTAACCCCGAAATACACAAAACAAAATAAATCTGACATTTTACGCGTCAAATTCCTTACTGTAAACATGCTGTCAACTAGCATATCCTCACAAATTCTTCTTGCCTTTGTTCATAAATAAGAGAATGATTGGGTAAATCTAGGTCACGTGTTTATGTTGTTGTTGTGTTACATATGTTAACGACAATGAGTACAAGAGGACCTGTTACGTGAGCTTGGTGTCCTGAGCTAGGACCGACAATGAGTACAAGAGGACCTGTTACGTGAGCTTGGTGTCCTGAGCTAGGACCGACAATGAGTACAAGAGGACCTGTTACGTGAGCTTGGTGTCCTGAGCTAGGACCGACAATGAGTACAAGAGGACCTGTTACGTGAGCTTGGTGTCCTGAGCTAGGACCGACAATGAGTACAAGAGGACCTGTTACGTGAGCTTGGTGTCCTGAGCTAGGACCGACAATGAGTACAAGAGGACCTGTTACGTAAGCTTGGTGTCCTGAGCTAGGACCGACAATGAGTACAAGAGGACCTGTTACGTGAGCTTGGTGTCCTGAGCTAGGACCGACAATGAGTACAAGAGGACCTGTTACGTGAGCTTGGTGTCCTGAGCTAGGACCGACAATGAGTACAAGAGGACCTGTTACGTGAGCTTGGTGTCCTGAGCTAGGACCGACAATGAGTACAAGAGGACCTGTTACGTGAGCTTGGTGTCCTGAGCTAGGACCGACAATGAGTACAAGAGGACCTGTTACGTGAGCTTGGTGTCCTGAGCTAGGACCGACAATGAGTACAAGAGGACCTGTTACGTGAGCTTGGTGTCCTGAGCTAGGACCGACAATGAGTACAAGAGGACCTGTTACGTGAGCTTGGTGTCCTGAGCTAGGACCGACAATGAGTACAAGAGGACCTGTTACGTGAGCTTGGTGTCCTGAGCTAGGACCGACAATGAGTACAAGAGGACCTGTTACGTGAGCTTGGTGTCCTGAGCTAGGACCGACAATGAGTACAAGAGGACCTGTTACGTGAGCTTGGTGTCCTGAGCTAGGACCGACAATGAGTACAAGAGGACCTGTTACGTGAGCTTGGTGTCCTGAGCTAGGACCGACAATGAGTACAAGAGGACCTGTTACGTGAGCTTGGTGTCCTGAGCTAGGACCATGTACACGGGCCCATGCCCCCAGGGAGCTGGGGCACCACTCATGTGTCCGTTGAAGAAGATTGATATTGTTGACCACGCTTTGCTCGCCAACACAACAATCAATAGTTGATGGGGAATGTGCCTGGTAACAGTCAGTGTTGTTGGGTTGGCAGAGGTAAAGGGGGTATGCAGTGGTAGATAGGGGTATGCAAAGGTAGATAGGGGTATGCAGAGGTAAAGTGGTATGGAGAGGTAAATAGGGGTATGCAGAGATAGATAGGGGTATGCAGGGGTAAAGTGGTATGGAGAGGTAAATAGGGGTATGCAGAGATAGATAGGGGTATGCAGGGGTAAAGTGGTATGGAGAGGTAAATAGGAGTACACAGGCTTTTCTTGAAGCTGCACTGCATTTCTTTATAGTCTATTCTGCAAATATCAATGATTATTCTTTACGTCTTTAGGCTATAGTATTCAGGTCCTGAAATTCTATAATGCAAATCTGTAATTCTTCGGGTTTCCATAGCAAATATCTCTAGGGCTTATTCTTCAGATCTATAGGGGATCTATCTTGTCTCTTTGACTTATTTTGGTCTCTATAACTGATAACTGCAAGAATCTATGGCTTATATAAGTTAGACTAGCTTAGTGTGAAGTAATAGTTGCTTGTAATGAAAGTCCTGAAAGCATTAGCTCATTATATTTTATACATTTATTTCAATTATTTATGTTACCATAACAGTTAGGTCCTCTGAAAATATTAGAACTATTTGTGGTTTCATTGCACGTTGTTAGAATGGAAAATATAAAAAAAAAATATTTTTGTTATCTATATTATAAAGTAGAATGTGTGGAGTATGTATGTATGTATGTATGTTACTTATAGACATCAAAACCGCTTGACCAATCTTGATAAAACTAGGCAGGAATGTTCCTTGGGTACCAACTTAGACCGTAGTGTATGTATTGTAGCCCTAAAACAAACTTAAGACCCTCAAAAAAAAAATAAAGTTGTCCGACTCTATTACAGCTATAGTATTTTATGGATCTAGGCCATGTCTACAATGTTGACATGAGAAAAGATAGAAAGGATTTAGACCTAGATCTAATTTTAAGAAATACACTTTGCGCAGATAGTTTTTTACTTTGACACATGAAAAGACAAAAGAAGATCCATTGATTTCATTATATAATAAAATTAACCTTCAATTTTGTGTTTCAAAAGCATTTTTTACATTAATTAGTGATTACAGATTTCCTGACGAACATTCTTTCATTAGACAATTCAGTAATGAATCGCGTACTAAATATTAATTCGTTTAATTGTTTACTTTATAATCCCATCCCTAGATCTAAAACTCTAATTCAACTCTAAGATGATAAAACTTCTCTTCGCACATATAGTTTTATACTTTAACACATAAACATATTAATTAAAGTCCATTCATTTCATATTTTGATCAAATAAACATTCAAATTTGGTTTTCTAAAGCTACATTCGCCTACGAAAGCTGCGAAACCGAGTTGAGATAGGCCTAGATCTATATTCATTCATGAATCGCGTACTAAATATAATTTCGTTTAATTGTTCACTTTATAATCCCATTCATTTAACAAAGCTATCGCTCTTTTCGTTTTTAATAGATAAGAATGTATCGACTTCGGGTAAACCCATTTTCGCAAAACTAATTTTATTTTCGTAGCGAAAGAGAAATAACGTGAAAGGATCATTAGCTAAGTTTAACATACATCTAAATCCTATCCACTAGATTATTCAAAAGCATTTTTTACATAAATTAGTTCCTGATATCTGTGACTACAGATTTCCTGGCGAACATTCTTTCATTAGACATTACCAAATGGTTACACATTAACACATCTCTCTACTGGGAGTGAGTCTATTCCTAGGCCTAGGTCTAAAACTTTTATTGAACTCTAAGATGATAAAACTTCTTTTTGCCAAGATAGTTTTATGCTTTAACACATAAACATACTAATTATTGTCCATTCATTTCATATTTTAATCAAATTAACATTCAAATTTGTTTTTTTAAAGCATTTTTAATACATTCTTTCGCTGTTCGCTAAAGCTGCGTAGCCGTGTTGAGATAGGCCTATATTCATTCATGAAAAAAAGTTCACGCATGTGCAGCACAGAATGAACTCTATAAAAGCCAATTTTTAACTCTAGATTAGTGTAGATTTAGATCTATGTCTACCTCAAGATCTACTTTATACTTTATACACATGAACATATAAAATTAAGTCTATTCATCTCAAATTTTAATCAAATATATGTAGGCCTACAAGCAAATGTTTTAATTTGAAAAAATGGATTTAAGCCTATTAGCTATTTTGATTTCATAGCTTCATTCACACTATTTGTACATTGACACATCCGTTTTACTTATTACATTATTATTTCGTTTAATTGTTTACAAAACACTCTCAGTGACTATATCGAAAGTAATGCGCAAATAAAGACCCGCGGGTCGCGGGTAACATATGTCTAGTTAATCTATATTATAAAGTAGAATGTGTGGTGTATGTATGTATGTATGTATGTATGTATGTATGTATGTATGTTACTTATAGACATCAAAACCGCTTGACCAATCTTGATAAAACTAGGCAGAAATGTTCCTTGGGTACCAACTTAGACCGTAGTGTATGTATTGCAGCCCTAAAACAAACTTAAGACCCTGAAAAAAAAAAAATTGTCCGACTCTATCAAAACTATAGTATTTTATGGATCTAGGCCCAGTCTACAATGTTGACATGAGAAAAGATAGAAAGGATTTAGATCTAGATCTAATTTTAAGAAATACACTTTGTGCAGATAGTTTTTTACTTTGACATATTAAAATACAAAAGAAGATTCATTGATTTCATTATATAATAAAATTAACCTTCAATTTTGTGTTTCAAAAGCATTTTTTACATAAATTAGTTCCTTATATCTGTGACTACAGATTTCCTGACGAACATTCTTTCATTAGACAATACAGTAATGAATCGCGTACTTAATATTAATTCGTTTAATTGTTTACTTTATAATCCCATCCCTAGATCTAAAACTCTAATTCAACTCTAAGATGATAAAACTTCTCTTCGCACAGATAATTTTATACTTTAACACATAAACATATTAATTAAAGTCCATTCATTTCATATTTTGATCAAATAAACATTCAAATTCGGTTTTCTAAAGCTAAATTCGTTTACGAAAGCTGCGAAGCCGAATTGAGATAGGCCTAGATCTATATTGATTCATAAATCGCGTACTAAAAATTATTTCGTTTAATTGTTCACTTTATAATCCCATTCATTGAACAAAGCTATCGCTCTTTTCGTTTTTAATAGATAAGAATGTATCGACTTCGGGTAAACCCATTTTCGCAAAACTAATTTTATTTTCGTAGCGAAAGAGAAATAACGTGAAAGGATCATTAGCTACGTTTAACATACATCTAAATCCAATCCACTAGATTATCCAAAAGCATTTTTTACATAAATTAGTTCCTGATATCTGTGACTACAGATTTCCTGGCGAACATTATTTCATTAGACATTACCAAATGGTTACACATTAACACATCTCTCTACCGAGTCTATTCCTAGGCCTAGGTCTAAAACTTTTATTGAACTCTAAGATGATAAAACTTCTTTTTGCCAAGATAGTTTTATGCTTTAACACATAAACATACTAATTATTGTCCATTCATTTCATATTTTAATCAAATTAACATTCAAATTTGTTTTTCTAAAGCATTTTTAATATATTCGTTCGCTGTTCGCTAAAGCTGCGTAGCCGTGTTGAGATAGGCCTATATTCATTCATGAAAAAAAGTTCACGCATGCGCAGCACAGAATGAACTCAATAGTCTATTAAAGCCAATTTTTAACTCTAGATTAGTGTAAATTTAGATCTATGTCTACCTCAAGATCTACTTTATACTTTATACACATGAACATACAAAATTTAGTCTATTCATCTCAAATTTTAATCAAATATATGTAGGCCTACAAGCAAATGTTTTAATTTTAAAAAAAAAATGGATTTAAGCCTATTAGCTATTCTGATTTGATAGCTTCATTCACACTATTTTTACATTGACACATTCGCTTTACTTATTACATTATTATTTCGTTTAATTGTTTACAAAACACTCTCAGTGACTATATCGACAGTAATGCGCAAATAAAGACCCGCGGGTCTCGGGTAAAATATGTCTAGTCTATCTATATTATAAAGTAGAATGTGAGGTGTATGTATGTATGTTACTTATAGACATCAAAACCGCTTGACCAATCTTGATAAAACTAGGCAGGAATGTTCCTTGGGTACTAACTTAGACCGTAGTGTATGTATTGTAGCCCTAAAACAAACTTAAGACCCTCAAAAAAAAAAAAAAAGGTGTCCGAATCTATTAAAGCTATAGTATTTATGGATCTAGGCCATGGTTAACAATGTTGACATGAGAAAAGATCGAAAGGATTTAGACCTAGATCTAATTTTAAGAAACACATTTTGCGCAGATAGTTTTTTACTTTGACACATGAAAATACAAAAGAAGATCCATTGATTTCATTATATAATAAAATTAACCTTCAATTTTGTGTTTCAAAAGCATTTTTTACATAAATTAGTTTCTGATATCTGTGACTAAAGATTTCCTGGCGAACATTCTTTCATTAGACAATACCAATTGGTTACACATTATCACATCTCTCTACTGAGTCTATTCCTAGGCCTAGGTCTAAAACTCTTTGTAATAAGAAATAAAGGAACACTGAAGAGTAACCTAAAACAAGGCTTTATTAAACTAGAACGACACATGAACTGACGAAAGAGACTTGGACAGTAGCACACTAAATCAATGTTGTGAACACATTCTCACGACGTTACACAAACATAAACAAATAGTAACTATTTCACCACATTCACCCCGCCTAGAATTAAAATAGCAAGTATAGTAATTAAGTAGGCCAATAGCATAAATAAAAAGAGAATGCCAGTGCATGTAATACAATAGATCAATAAACAGTGTCGAAATATTAATTTCTCTTGTAAACATTAATAAATGGTGATACAAAGAAACCTAAAAACCAGTATCTGTTGTATGACTTATAAACAATTACTAGTTTCTGTTTTAAGTATTAACAAATAGTGTAGTAAGTAGACATGTACGTAAGTAAGTGAAAAGTAAACTCTAGTATCAGTAGCAAGAGATAAAGAATGCCAGTTTATGTAGAACATAAGTAGTGCAATAGAGGAACAACTCTAGACTCTATAGTTTGGCCTGGTTCTTCTCTCTCTCTCAAGTTGTAACGGGGTTGACTATCCTGTTCTACAGTTTGGGAGTCACTAGTGAGTTCCTGAGCGTCAAGTGGGGTATTTTCAAGAGGAAGCGCTCGGAGGTCCTCAGAGCCTACCAGGGGTTCTTTCCTTTCTTGTATCACCGTAGGGGTGTTGGCTGGTACTTCCGTGTTTTGAGTTTCTGGAGGATATTCATTATCCTCACTCTGAGGGAAGAACGAAGGTTCACTTGTTGTTGTGGATGGGGAGGGGGTGGGAGCCAAGCGTCTTAGAGAGACCGTCTCCTCTTTACCGCTGGGCAACCGTACGACGGCATATTGGGAGTTACACATCAGCAATTCGACTTCCTCCGAGAGAGGATCATATTTTGAAGATCGGTTCTCTCTTCTCAGCAACACTCGACCTGGGCTAGATAGCCAAGTGGGGATAGATATCCCGAAGGAGGATTTCCGGTTGAACCGGAAAACTCTTTCATGTGGAGTTTCGTTTGTTGCCGTAGATAGTAATGATCTAATCGAGTATAGGGCCTGGTTCAAGACAAGCTCCCATCTTGAGATCGGGAGATCGAGGTCTTTCAGTGCTAAAGTAACAGCGTTCCATAGAGTTTTGTTTAGTCGTTCGATTTGTCCGTTGCCTGAAGGATTAAAAGCTGTTGTTCTACTTGTAGCTATTCCCCTCTCGTGCAGAAAGGATTGCACCTCCCTCGACATAAAGGACGTACCTCTGTCAGAATGGACGTACTCTAGCATCCCAACTAAGGAAAACAGCTGATTTAAACACTTTATGACAGTATCGGGACATGGGTAGGCAAATGGGAAGCGTGAGTACTCATCCACCATTGTTAATAAGTATTTGTTGTGAGTAGCAGATGGGAGTGGCCCCTTAAAATCAATGCTTACTCTCTGAAATGTTTGGGTAGCCTTGATGAGGGTGCCTGAAAACTGTTTGAAGAATCTAGGCTTCAGTTCAGCGCAAGTTTTACATTGGTTTACCACTTTGCGGACGTCCTCGCAGGAAAAAGGTAAGTTCTTAGTCCGAACGAAATGGAGGAGTCTCGTGACCCCTGGGTGACAGAGGTTGTTGTGTAACAGTTTGAGGTCTTCTCCAGTCATTGCTGACGCAAAGTGGTTCCTTGAAAAGGTATCCGCCGCAGCGTTTTGTTTCCCGGGTCGATATACGACGTCATATTGGAAACAACTAAGCTCCAGTCGCCATCTTTGAATCTTTTCGTTTTTGATCTTGCCCTTGTTCTGCTGGTCAAACATAAAAGACACTGAGCGTTGATCTGTAACCAATGTGAAGGGTCTACTGATAAGGTAATGTTGCCATTTTCTCAGTGCTTCTACGATAGCGTATGCTTCCTTTTCCACTGCTGAGTGTCTGCGTTCACTATTAGTGAGTGTTCTTGAAAAGAAGGCGACAGGACGGCCGTCTTGATTAAGAGTGGCGGCAATCGCGATGTCAGAGGCATCTGTTTCGACTGTTAGTGGTCGATTGTAGTCTATCGTCGACACAGCAGCGTTTTCAAGTTCGTGTTTTAGCTGTTTAAAAGCTTGTTGTACTTGTTCAGGGGGAGGAAAGGCTTTGTTGTTCACCAATAAATGGATCTTGTTGGAGAAATTAGGGATCCATTGAGAATAATAGGACAGTAGTCCAATCACCCGCTTTTGTGATTTCATGTCTTGTGGTGGAGGTAGGTTTCTCAATGCTTGAAATCTTTCGGGGTCTGGTCTTAATTGCCCTTGTGAGATTTCGTAGCCTAGGAGGCATACTTTATTAGTCGCAATAGCACTTTTATCATTGTTGAAGGTGATACCGTACTTTTTAGCGGCATTGAGAAATCTCTGTAGATTCTGGTCGTGGCTAATGGAGTCAAGTCCGCAGATGGTAACGTTATCCACGTAAGTGAACGTGTCCTGTAGCCCTGCCTCCTCAATTATTGTGTTGATCGTCCTTTGAAATGCGGCGACTCCGTTTGTCACTCCAAAAGGAATGCGGCAAAACTGATAAAGCTTTCCGCCAGCCTCGAACGCCGTGTACTGCTTTTCATCATCCCTGATAGGTATCTGGTGGTAAGCGCTTTTGAGGTCAAATGTACTGTAAATTGAGTATTTAGATATTTCCTGCACCAGTTCATCAACTTTTGGCACGGGATACGCGTCGAGGTAAGTGAATCGATTGATGGTTTGGCTATAGTCGATAACCATTCTCTTTTTGTGCCTTTCATTCGTTGTTACAATTATCTGGGCTCGCCACGGGGACGTGGAAGGCTCAATAATTTTGTCAGATATAAGTCTCTTGATTTCAGTTTGAATGAATTTGGAGTCAGGCATAGAATATTTTCTAGATTTAGTGGCTATGGGATGGCAGTTAGGAGCCAGGTTAGCGAAGAGGCGAGGGGCTTCAACTCATGCAGCTTTCAGCGTACAGACCTGGAGAGTGCTTCGTTTTCCTTCAAATGGGATCATCAGTTTTTCGTGCTGGCTGATGAAATCTAGCCCTAAGATTACATCAGATACTAGTCCATCTAGTAGTGAGAGCTTAACACTTTCATATTGTTCATCTTTGTACTTTATTTTAGCGAAAATATGGCCGTGAGTAGTGCGAGAAAGATGTGTAGAGGCCATGTAGATTCTGTTTCTGGACGTTTCTAATTTCCATTTGTACCTTTTAGCAATTGAAGAAGATATATAGCTTTCACTGCTCCCCGTATCTACGAGAGCCTTCAATGGTACTCCATTGACGAGTATTGAAATAGTAGATTTAGTAAGACCGGACGCTGGTGTCGATGCCCAGGAAGATCCAACGGTTGTAGTCCGAGACGTCTCATCATCTGCTTTCACTATGGCTGAGGTTATAGATTTGAGTGTCTGTCTGGTCGATCTACAGACTTTCTGGAAATGGCCCCTCTTACCGCACAGGTTGCATGTAGCGTCACGGGCCGGACATCTAAAGCGTTGATGTGGGCTGTTTCCACAAAAGAAACATCTTTTACTAGTCGCCGCACTCACCTCGTGTCCTACTTTTGTCGTTGGAGAAAGGCTCTCCTCGTCGGCGCTAGCTCCACAGGGAGTTTCAGAGTGGATGTTATACGCCATGGCATGGTTATGGGCATATTCAAGTTGTCTTGCCTCTTCATAGGCGCACTGTAGAGTTAGAGTAGGTTTCTCTAAGAGTCGCAGCCTTATGCTGTTTGAAGCCAGTCCAGTAATGAAGGCGTCTCTTACGAAGATATCTCTGTGTTCTTCAGCGGTGACAGCTTTGAAGTCACAGTCTTTGGCCATACTTTTAAGCTTAAGTAGGAAGGAGTCAACGGTTTGTCCGCTCTCTTGACGACAAAGAGTTATCATGTGCCGTGCAAAAATTTCGCTTTTAGGCTTCACGTAGACATTTTGTAGAACTTTGATTGATTCATCGAACGTGGTACACTCACTTATGTACTGAAATACGCTCGAAGAAACGTAGTTTTCCAGTAATTTCTTTTTGTCAATCTCGCAGTGAGAGACTGAGGAGATGAAATTTTCAAATGTTCTGAGCCAGTGCAGCCACTTCTCGGCAGCCGATGGCGAGCTAGGCTCTATGTCCAGCTCTTTTGGCCTAAATAGACGTTCCATTTGTATTACTACTTTTACTTACTGACTGAGAATAGTGTTGAACGAAAATCCAAAAAAGATACGTGAGGCACATAGATCCATGGAATTGAAAATTTCTAGTTTAATAAATTGTAATAAGAAATAAAGGAACACTGAAGAGTAACCTAAAACAAGGCTTTATTAAACTAGAACGACACATGAACTGACGAAAGAGACTTGGACAGTAGCACACTAAATCAATGTTGTGAACACATTCTCACGACGTTACACAAACATAAACAAATAGTAACTATTTCACCACACTCTTATTGAACTCTAAGATGATAAAATTTCTTTTCGCAAAGATAGTTTTGTGCTTTAACACATAAACATACTAATTATTGTCCATTCATTTGATATTTTAATCAATTTAACATTCAAATTTGTTTTTCTAAAGCATTTTTAATACATGTGTTCGCTGTTCGCTAAAGTTGCGTAGCCGTGTTGAGATAGGCCTATATTCATTCATGAAAAAAGGTCACGCATGCGCAACACAGAATGAACTCTATAAAAGCCAATTTTTAGCGGCTCCCGAAAGGGGAAAAGACGCTATTAGATTTGTGCGAAATGTCTGTCCGTCTGTCCGTCTGTCCGCCCGTCCTGTTTAGATCTCGTAAACTAGAAGAGATATTGAAAATCCGACTTCACAATATTTTAGACCATTCAAAGTTCTGATGCAACGGCTACTTTTTTTTCCTGAAAGCGAAAATTCTAATTTTTAAAATCAATTATGCAAGCAGTTTTTTATAAGAAAAAGCTAATTAGTATGCATTATATTTTAGACCTAATTTAAGACGAATAGTAATCTTATAAACATCATTTTCGTGAACATTTTTTTTCTATATAGCGGAAATTTATTTATTTATTTTGAGGATTCGAATATGAGATTGAGCCTTTTCAAAACAATTAACTTATTTAGTTCGAACCGAGTGTCCCGGGTTCGAATCCTGGTGAAGACTGGGATTTTCAACTTCTGAGTCTACCCAGCTCTAATGGGTACCTGACATTAGTTGGGGAAAAGCAAAGGCGGTTTGTCGTTGTGCTGGCACCCTCGTTAACCGTAGGCCACAAAAACAGAGGAACTTTACATCATCTGCCCTATAGACCACAAACTAGTTAGGCCAGGTTCACATCTAACTTTACATTCACTTTCACGTATCCACAAGATCTGTTAACCTTCTTTCTCCATTCTTTTCTCTCATTTGTCTTTTATATAATTTCATTCGGATGTTCTTTCTAAAAATATTGAAGCCTACCTGGGTGGACCACTGGTCGTGCGGTTTGCTCGTTGGACTGTCGTTTGGATTTATCGACGATCGAAGGTTCAAACCCTGCCTGCTCCCATCCCTCGTCGTCCTGCGGGAGGTTTGGACTAGGAAGTAAACTATCTTCAACTCTGAAGGATTATCCGAATTATGTAAAACATTTTACTTCGGGGGCCGATTTTGAGTTTGTGTTTCCACACAAACTGTCTTTTGTAACCTTGTTAACTCTAGATTAGTGAAGATTTAGATCTATGTGTACCTCAAGATCTACTTTATACGTTAACACATGAACATACAAAATTAAGTCTATTCATCTCAAATTTTAATCAAATATATTTAGGCCTAAAATAAAATATTTTAATTTGAAAAAAATGGATTTAAGCCTATTAGCTATTTTGATTTGATAGCTTCATTCGCACTATTTTTAAATTGACACATTCGCTTTACTTATTACATTATTATTTCGTTTAATTGTTTACAAAACACTCTCAGTGACTATATCGACAGTAATGCGCAAATAAAGACCCGCGGGTCGCGGGTAACATGTCTAGTTACAAATATATTATGCAGTTATAAATACCATGTCCATTTACAATTATTTCTGTTTACAAAGCTTATATCTACTCACTTTGTCTGTCTGGTACAAGACTTTGAACACGTTCTTTTTCCCTCCCATACCCATTCTTGGATCAATTTGAAACTTTGCACATTTATTCATTTGCGTAGCCGTAGACAATACATGAATCAATAACAAAAAGTGTGCTTATCAATATATTACTTGTAAGTTGTTAATGATTTTGTTGGATACCAATATATTAATTCAATCTTTCAGTATTCACAGATATGGTTAAATACGTCGGATTTTGTATCCCTTAAATAATTGTACGGTACACGTTATTTCTCACTCACCTATATATATTCTCTGGTCAGATTGAAACTTTATTGTATTTATTGTGCCTAATAAAACATGAATCACTTTTAAAGTCAACTAATTCATTATTATTATTATTTTATTATTATTGATAATAATTGTGTTTGATTTCTTCTCCTTGTTTTATATTTCTTAAAAGGATTTAAAAAAAAAATTTAGCTTGTTCCTATTGCTCCTCTTCTTATCTTATATAATACAGACGCTACTCCAAAAAAGAAGATGATTACGTCCTACGCGTAATGCATGCGGTCATGCATGTTGACCAATGACTTAAATTCTGCCAAGTCACTGTTTTTTTTTTTTTGGTTGGCTCAGACAACCCATTCCATGCTCTAATAGCACTAGGGAAGAAGGAGTATTTGTACAAATTCGTCTTTATCTTTGTGTCTTTCTGAGTATTTTATTAGATTTTGTTTTTGTATTTGAAGATTATGGTTTAGTGTTTTATGTATAATTGGTACTTTTTACTAGAGGTGTTACTCTAGTCAAATGTGAATATTCGTTTGTTATGAATCTCACTGCTCTATTTTGTGTCTGTTCCAGTTTCTTAATATTTTTTTGAGTTGAGGGGTCCCAGACAGAGGATGAATATTCTATTATTTGCCTAACCAGGGTTAAATAACATTTTAGTGTTATGTTCTTATTTGATTTATAGAAATTTCTTTTAATAAACCTTAATGCTTTGTTTGATTTATTGATTTATTGATAGTTTCATCAATATGGATATTCCATGAATAACCTCTCTCTCTCTCTCTCTCTCTCTCTCTCTCTCTCTCTCTCTCTCTCTCTCTCTCTCTCTCTCTCTCTCTTTTTTTGTTACATGAGTCATCGTTGTTGTTTTTTTTTTCTTTGTCACATATATAATATATATACTATATTTGGGATCACTAATTGAATTTTAAAAACTATGTAACCAAGAGAGACAATCCTACAATTTTAATATGTTCTTTCAAGGGTAATGTCCCTTGAGTTTCTCCCATCTGGAACAAATGCTCACTAGTGCGATGAGATTCATCTTGTTGATCGTTCCTCCGGACACGGCTTTGTTGGCTGCTGACACCATTGCTGGACGCCGAGATCGTGTACGTTATTTCGTCTCACGTCCGCGGAACGGCCATCCCATAATTTATGTAAGAGATCGCCTCATCACTTGTACAAGCGTGGATAGTGTTAGCAGCACAAGAGAAATGACTGATTGACTTCACATGTTTACTCGGTATGGTTGACTCAAGCTAATGATGTCTAGAGACACATCCGCAACTTGATGGTGTATCTGTTGTGGGAAGAAAGAGTTAAAGCTGTAACATGATATATTCGCGCTTGGTTCTTAGCATGAATATATAACATTATTATAGTATAACACTCTGTATACTCTACATGTTGATTGATGGAAAATAAATATAACTATCCAGAAACTGTGTGTCGGTGTTGGAAATAAATAAATAAGTAAAATATAAACTATAATACCGTAATAATAAAAATAAAACAAAGTTCATATTGAATGTAATCACATCTTTGATAGATATATGTAATACATTTTGAATAGGAAAGGAAGTCCAAATTTAAAATGTCCCCGGGTCCCTACTTTTAAAGGGGGGGGCTCCAAATGAGTGTCCGAAATGTGTTTTTAAATTAAATATTACGTCATTATCTCATGTCATGATGTCGAATGTCAAAAATTCAGAGGCCCCTAAAGAGGTGAAGCCCCCCCCCCCGGGCCCCCAAATCCCTAAATACGCAATTGATCTAGTCTAACAATAATACATTTATGTTTGTATTATTTGCTTTTGTTTATTCATTGTTTTCTTTAGCGCAACTTTCATGGTTATAGTATGCTCAGTTCGTTATGGTCAAATCACTAAATCACTTGCTAGAGGACCAGATATATTGTTGCTCAGTTCGTTATGGTCAAATCACTAAATCACTTCCTAGAGGACCAGATATATTGTTGCTCAAATCGTTATGGTCATATCACTTCCTAGAGGACCAGATATATTGTTGCCCAGTTTCTTATGGTCCAATCACTTGCTAGAGGACCAGATATACTGTTGCTCAGTTCGTTATGGTTCAATCACTTGCTAGAGGACCAGATATACTGTTGCTCAGTTCGTTATGGTCCAATCACTTGCTAGAGGACCAAATATATTGTTGCTCAGTTCGTTTTGGTCCAATCACTTGCTAGAGGACCAGATATATTGTTGCTCAGTTCGTTTTGGTCCAATCGCTTGCTAGAGGACCAGATATATTGTTGCTCAGTTCGTTTTGGTCCAATCACTTGATGGAGGACCAGATATATTGTTGCTCAGTTCGTTATGGTCCAATCACTTGATAGAGGACCAGATATACTGTTGCTCAGTTCGTTATGGTCCAATCACTTGATAGAGGACCAGATATACTGTTGCTCAGTTTGCTCAGTTCGTTATGGTTCAATCACTTGATAGAGGACCAGATATACTGTTGCTCAGTTCGTTATGGTCCAATCACTTGATAGAGGACCAGATATATTGTTGCACAGTTCGTTATGGTCCAATCACTTGATAGAGGACCAGATATATTGTTGCACAGTTCGTTATGGTCCAATCACTTGATAGAGGACCAGATATATTGTTGCACAGTTCGTTATGGTTCAATCACTTAATAGAGGACCAGTTATACTGTTGCACAGTTCGTTATGGTCCAATCACTTGATAGAGGACCAGATATATTGTTGCTCAGTTCGTTATGGTCCAATCACTTGCTAGAGGACCAGATATATTGTTGCACAGTTCGTTATGGTCCAATCACTTGCTAGAGGACCAGATATACTGTTGCTCAGTTCGTTATGGTTCAATCACTTGCTAGAGGACCAGATATATTTTGCTCAGTTCTTTATGGTTAAATCACTTGCTAGTGGACCAGATATACTGTTGCTCAGTTCTTTATGGTTCAATCACTTGCTAGTGGACCAGATATACTGTTGCTCAGTTCGTTATGGTTCAATCACTTGATAGAGGACCAGATATATTGTTGCACAGTTCGTTATGGTCCAATCACTTGATAGAGGACCAGATATATTGTTGCACAGTTCGTTATGGTCCAATCACTTGCTAGAGGACCAGATATATTGTTGCTCAGTTCGTTATGGTTCAATCACTTGATGGAGGACCAGATATACTGTTGCTCAGTTCGTTATGGTTCAATCACTTGCTAGTGGACCAGATATACTGTTGCTCAGTTCGTTATGGTCCAATCACTTGATAGAGGACCAGATATACTGTTGCTCAGTTCGTTATGGTTCAATCACTTGATGGAGGACCAGATATACTGTTGCTCAGTTCGTTATGGTTCAATCACTTGCTAGAGGACCAGATATATTGTTGCTCAGTTCGTTATGGTCCAATCACTTGCTAGAGGATCAGATATACTGTTGCTCAGTTCGTTATGGTCCAATCACTTGCTAGAGGACCAGATATACTGTTGCTCAGTTCGTTATGGTTCAATCACTTGCTAGAGGACCAGATATATTGTTGCTCAGTTCGTTATGGTCCAATCACTTGCTAGAGGACCAGATATATTGTTGCTCAGTTCGTTATGGTTCAATCACTTGATGGAGGACCAGATATACTGTTGCTCAGTTCGTTATGGTTCAATCACTTGCTAGAGGACCAGATATATTGTTGCTCAGTTCTTTATGGTTCAATCACTTGCTAGTGGACCAGATATACTGTTGCTCAGTTCTTTATGGTTCAATCACTTGCTAGTGGACCAGATATACTGTTGCTCAGTTCGTTATGGTTCAATCACTTGATAGAGGACCAGATATATTGTTGCTCAGTTCGTTATGGTCCAATCACTTGATAGAGGACCAGATATACTGTTGCTCAGTTCGTTATGGTCCAATCACTTGATAGAGGACTAGATATATTGTTGCTCAGTTCGTTATGGTTCAATCACTTGATGGAGGACCAGATATACTGTTGCTCAGTTCGTTTTGGTCCAATCACTTGCTAGAGGACCAGATATATTGTTGCACAGTTCGTTATGGTCCAATCACTTGCTAGAGGACCAGATATACTGTTGCACAGTTCGTTATGGTTCAATCACTTGATAGAGGACCAGATATACTGTTGCTCAGTTCGTTATGGTTCAATCACTTGCTAGAGGACCAGATATACTGTTGCTCAGTTCGTTATGGTCCAATCACTTGATAGAGGACCAGATATATTGTTGCTCAGTTCGTTATGGTTCAATCACTTGATGGAGGACCAGATATACTGTTGCTCAGTTCGTTATGGTCCAATCACTTGCTAGAGGACCAGATATACTGTTGCTCAGTTCGTTATGGTTCAATCACTTGCTAGAGGACCAGATATATTGTTGCTCAGTTCTTTATGGTTCAATCACTTGCTAGTGGACCAGATATACTGTTGCTCAGTTCGTTATGGTCCAATCACTTGATAGAGGACCAGATATACTGTTGCTCAGTTCGTTATGGTTCAATCACTTGATGGAGGACCAGATATACTGTTGCTCAGTTCGTTATGGTTCAATCACTTGCTAGAGGACCAGATATATTGTTGCTCAGTTCGTTATGGTCCAATCACTTGCTAGAGGACCAGATATACTGTTGCTCAGTTTGTTATGGTTCAATCACTTGCTAGAGGACCAGATATATTTTTGCTCAGTTCGTTATGGTCCAATCACTTGCTAGAGGACCAGATATACTGTTGCTCAGTTCGTTATGGTTCAATCACTTGCTAGAGGACCAGATATACTGTTGCTCAGTTCGTTATGGTTCAATCACTTGCTAGAGGACCAGATATACTATTGCTCAGTTCTTTATGGTTCAATCACTTGCTAGAGGACCAGATATATTGTTGCTCAGTTCGTTATGGTCCAATCACTTGATAGAGGACCAGATATACTGTTGCTCAGTTCGTTATGGTTCAATCACTTGCTAGAGGACCAGATATACTGTTGCACAGTTCGTTATGGTTCAATCACTTGATAGAGGACCAGATATACTGTTGCTCAGTTCGTTATGGTTCAATCACTTGCTAGAGGACCAGATATACTGTTGCTCAGTTCATTATGGTTCAATCACTTGCTAGAGGACCAGATATACTGTTGCTCAGTTCGTTATGGTTCAATCACTTGCTAGAGGACCAGATATACTATTGCTCAGTTCTTTATGGTTCAATCACTTGCTAGAGGACCAGATATATTGTTGCCCAATTCGTTATGGTTCAATAACTTGCTAGAGGACCAGATATACTGTTGCTCGGTTCGTTATGGTCTATATATATGGATCTTTATGTCTCGGATGCGCCCCATGTACCTACTTACAAATGGGATAAGAAATGGCCTTTATCATGTTATTTCTGAGTATTTTATTCGGTTGTTCTTGCCTACTACAAATAGATTCCAGATTGGAGTGAGACAGCCAAAGGGAGAGAACAAGGGAAGTAGAGAAGGTAAAGTTGTATAGGCTGTATATCTATGTAGTTCCTTAACCTTAAGTCCTAAAGTTCGTTATAGTTCTATAGGTCTACAATTTTTAAATGTGAATAGATTATCGCATGGTTGGGTCTCAACCTCCACCCTCCCCACAAAATGAAATCGGGGGGGGGGGTGCGGAATGTAGTGAATGATTTTTTGCTTTGATTTTGTTTATTTTAGATGAGATTTTAATATTAAATCATCACCTACGCCAGCACTGCCAATGCGGTTTTGAGTTTTAAAAAAAAAAACCTACCATGGGGTTTTGAGGTTCTATAAAACAAAAAAAAAAACAACACTAAATTCCAAGAGAAAGATTTTGATTTTAAACCCCCCTCCAAAATTTTAGTTACGATAAACCCCCCTCTTAAATATAAGACTAAAGCATACATCAGTCACCAGAATCTATGAGCGTAGCCAAGAGAGATTTTTTGTTTAAAACCCCCCATCCAGCGTTGTTTTAACCTAAAAAATACCTCATCAATATGAAAAAAAGCAAATTACACACTCAAAATTTTATGAGCGTAGCCAAAAGTTGTTTTGAGTTCAACCCCCTCCTCCTTTACATTTAAAACCCCTTCAGATGATTATGAGTTTAGTTTGGAGGTTGAAAACCCCTCTCTTCACTATTATTCTACTACAGTCACCAAATTCTATGAGCGTAGATAAGGGGTTTTGAATTTGTGCCAGTGACAGGTTTTTGTGGAGGCAGCTTGTCGCCCAATGCGCCGAACGGCAGGAGGATCTAAGTCCTAAGTAAGAATAGCAGATATAAGGTTTTTGAACTAAAATATTTCATAGCAGGATAATACCTCATAATATGCATTTTTTGTCTTTAAATACCAGAAAGAGTGCTTGGCTAGCAAGAGTGGGGGGTCTACTATTTTCCCACTAGAAACTATTATAATACAATAAACGTCTACCGAAAGAATGAAGGGTCAGAATGTAATAAAGATCTATGTATACACACGCACGCATATATATGGGAGTGGGGGGGGGGAGAAAAAATCCCCCCATTCCTGGCTACGCCCATGGATTATCGTTTACTTGTTATAAAGTTAATCCGATCTAGATCACAAACCTATATTTGTGGGTCTGTGGTCTACAATAATCTAGAGCTACTTAATTAAAAAACAAAAAAGACGAATAAAAAGATATTTTAAAGCTGTATACTTCCGGTCAAAAATCCGGACGAAATTTAAAACTCGGATTGTTTAGCTAGATCTATTTAGGGCTTTGTTATTGTTGTTTAGTATTGTTTACCATTTAGAATCTAGATCTATATACTATATAGATCTATAATATAGACTAGATATAAAGCCTTTTTGTTGCCTTGTAATCTAGATCTATATTCTCCACTATGGACCATAATATTGATTTGCGTTTAAATAAAGATGTGTTAATGCTATTAGAAAACGCTCGGTTAGAAACGTATGAAAAATGGCCTAACGACAAAACTTGGTATTGCACACCTGAAAAGGTTAGACTCGGCTTAGTCACCCTAAAATATAGATCCAGATTTACATCTTTCTTAGAACTAAATAGACCTTAAGATATAGACTCTGGATCTAGATGTCTAAATGATTATTATATACAAATCTAGATCTATATCTAGAGACTCCCTAGGCCTAGAAATGCCTAGATCTAACTAGATCTAGACAGATCTAGGATCTAGATTAAAAAAAAAAGATTCCAAGGGCCTAATCTTAAATCTAGGACTAGATCTAGTGACTAGTCTAGTCTCTATCTAGATTCTAGATCTACTCAAGTTCAAGATTCTAGATCAGAGTCTAGACTAGAATAAGATTCTGGTCACACTAGATCACTAGATTGACTAGAATTATTAATTAAGAATATTAGAGTAAAGGATGGTTGTCGGCCACCCGGGTTTCGTCTCGCATATCGGACACCTCGATGTATTATTATTAAATCTTCTTTATTTGAATGTTTACTACCCAACTTCCGCATAAATATTGCGCATGGACTATTTTGTCACACTTCCGACACGTACAGCTCCCTTTTATATTGAGAGAAAGTAATTTTATCTGGGGTCAAAGTAGACTACTGTAAAACTTAGCTTTTTTTCTCCCAAGGGGAAGAACGAGATAGGGTCTGGAGCTAAGACGATTTTTAAGCCCCTAGATGCATTACCCAATTAAAACCCAGATATAATGCTTCTAAATAGGCACTAGAAACAGATAAATTGTACAACCCAGACTCTCCTTTCCCACTTAACATGTAAATAGGGGGTGGCCAACAAGTTTTACCTTTCTGAATAAGAAAACATATCGTCATATGACGCTAGTCATCAAAGGGAAATAACTTGACACAGTACTTATGGGGAAATAAACAAATTGTTATTGTTTTTTTTTTAAACATTTACAAGAATAATTTTGTTGTTTGTTAAAATAATATAGTACAAAATGTATATGTTATGTATGTGTTCTTGTGTGTGTTTGTTACATGTTTCACAAAAAAAAAATTCGTAACATATTTATAAAAAAAAAGTTAATGTGGTGTATGCAAAACGTATAACCATTTATTTTAAACCATTTAATATGCAACAAATATGTACAAATGTTATAGCACTTAGGTGCACATAGGTATACAATAATAAATTGGCATCAATGGGCAGCTGAAAAAAAAGTCACAATAGCAATATCATTGTAGACCTCGAGCCTACAATTATTGACCGACCAGGTGCGCTAAATGGCCGTTGTGTGAAACATCAACATTCTAAGAGATTGTCAAAATCAAAAGAGAGTATACTACATGAAGTCTCTCTCTCCCCCCCCCCCCTTTTTCCACGTCTCTTAAGCATACCATTACACGCTCTAAAAAAAAAAAAAAAGCAGGTGAGAGAGAGAGCAGGAGACTAGCAATTATCTGACTGGTACCATAAAGGCTAAGGTGAGACAGGCACGCACTGCGCTAGTGGAGCTGTGCTACGGGAAAAAAAAAGTGCCCCGTAGGTAGACTAGAGAGAATACTCCTCCTCTTCTCCCCCCCCCCCCCCCCCAACAGAGGCGATCTTTTCCCCTAGCGCGACCAGCCAAGCTAGGCCCAAAGTAGTGGCCGTGGTGTGACGTCAGTTACAAGCCGAGAATGAAAGCGTGGAGCGTGGGAAAAGTGATAATATGGCTTGTGTCGTTGCGCTAATGTACAGAATAATCAAATTAAGGATGAAATGTCTTAATAATAACATGTTTAATATATAGAAGACATCTATTTCCTTTGAAGTGTCCGATAAATCTCCAAACCGGCCAACAACTTTTACAGAGACAAAAATCATGACGAAAACTTTTACGCATCAGAAAACCCAACCTACCCCTCTTCGCGTCAGATCTAATTTTAACTATGCGTAGTGATACATTACAAAATAGCTATTTTTATAGACAAAAGGATGACGAATTCATTGACACCATCAGTTTATTCATAGGTTAGACCATTACGGAGTTATGAATTTTGAAACTTAAAAATGGCCGGAGAATGGCTTAGCGTGTCCGACAACCATCCTTTACTCTATAAATTTATAATTCAATATATAATCTAGATCTAGATTCTAGAGATATATAATTATAATATAATATTTATTAATATATTAGAATCTATATTTATATTAAATACTATAATAAGATCTGAATATTTTAAAGATAAAGTAATCTAAATCTATGACTCTAGCCCACAAGCCATTATTATACTTTAACTTTATATTTTATAAATTAGGTCTAGAATAGATCTAGAATTTAGTTAGTCTGGTCAGAAGTCTGAGATGAGAAGATATTCTAATAGAAAATTATATAATTAATAAGATTTAACAGATCAGATAGATCTAGAATAATTCTAGATATTTGTAGCTAGATCTAGGGAGGGGAAAAAAAGGCAGATAGTTTAGAGATTGCTTTTTTTGTGTTTCTTCACACAGGTTGCTCTTGAAAATAGATTATAAAATATTAAATACTTTATTAATGAAAGGGGTTATTTTAAAGAAGTGTTATTGACTACTTAAGTCAATCGCCTTTAGATCATCTATACAATGCTTAATAAGGATTTTTTTTTAAGTTATTACATTTTTTTAAATTTATTATGAAAAATACCCTTTTTTATTTTTACCAATACAGAGGCAAGAAAAATCTTCAAACATTAACTTTTTTCCCTGTTAGAATATCATGCCTGGCCATAATTCTAACAAGTTTTATCACAACATCTATTGCAGTTTAATATTCTGCAAATATTATATAGTTTTTTTTTTATAATAAACAAGCTCACAGGAGTCTAAACGTGTATTGAAAAAAAAAATGTTTGTTTGGATCACAATTTAAAAATATTTTATTTTCTGCCATCACTATACGCGCCATTTTGGCCACACCACTCTGACATTTCTTGTAGCTCAGCACCTGATAATTTGTTAATTTCCTTTAATAACTAAACTAGTAAAGATAAAATCACAGCGTTTTGAGCTAAAAAATTTACTACTAACACTAGATCTATTAAATTTCTTATTTTACGAAACTCAGCTTCGAACTTTTGATTGGGGGGGGGGGGTCTTACCTAGCCTAGCTAGTGACAAAATCTCCTCTCAATCATTTCATTAGGCTCAATGTTTATTTTTTTTAGGTAAAAATCCCTTCATAACTTTTTAACTGTTAAACATACAGTCATAATTAATAAAGCTATTTAATAAAGTACTTTAATGATGTACTAACAAAAAATTGTTTTTCATATCCCAAATATGATTTAAAAAACTAGAGATTTAAACAAAGAGGATTTGGATCTAGTAGGCTCGCACTTAGAAATTCCATTGACTAGTGTGATTTGCATAACTGCTTAATTTGTTAATAAATGTTGATTTTAAATCTCTTTAGATGCTGCACTATTATAACTAGACATATAAAAAGTTTTTTTATTCATAATAAAACAAGTCCCTTAAAATCGATTTTTTTTTTTTCAATTCAATATTTATAAGTAGAAAACATCTTTGGATAAATTATCATTATTAGCTAGATTGAAATATGAATTATGCCAATATATAGATCTTTTCTTTAAATGAGAACTTAAAAATGGTCTATTAGGGCAGTTAAAGTTTTGCAGGCCTTGACACACCATGTATTACATTAAAGCTCTTATATTTATTTCAGCTTGCCAAAAGTGGCTTCTTCTTCAATCCAAGTTCTGATTCTCCTGACAATGTTTGTTGTGCATTCTGTCGTAAAGAATTGGATTGCTGGGATCCTGACGATGAACCATTGTAAGAACTATTTAGGCTTTGGATTTATAAAAAAATCTGTGCAGCATAAAATATATATATATAAATGTCAGATTTTCTGACTTGTAAGATACCATTTGTTTATTTTAAGCCTAGATATACCAGTATATTATAATTTATATGAATAACAAAAGTTCATGAACGAAGCTGGATTTTCAGAATCCTTCCCTCTTCCCTCACACAACCGTTTGACTTTATGACATGTATTCAAGTTATAATTTTATGTGACAAAGAAATTTCTTTTTGAAGGCAAATTTTGTTAACATTTCTTGCTCTACTAATACTAAACAACCGTTGCTAAATCACATTATTTGAATTTTTTGTTTTAATTATTGCATGAAAGTCGATGATTGAAAAAAATAAAACTATTTTAGTGATGCTTTTTTATTTTTTTGATTTTTCCAGGGCTGAACATAAAAAACATTCGCCAAAGTGCCTATTTCTTACATTGAGTTGTCCAGTTGAGAACCTTACAGCTGTGGAGTTTCTAAAGCTTGTTAAAGATGTTACAGTTTTCAGGGCTGTAAGTCACTTGTCCAAGCTCACTGTTTCAACAGTTTTCAATTGACTTTTAAAACTGTTTTGCTATTTATTTCTAGACATACAAAATATCCTCAGCCCACCAATTTTCTGAGTTTGGAAATAGAATTAACTTCACCATATCTGATTCACTGTTGTATCCATGTGCTGTTATTTCATACATGTTGAATTCAATAATTCTTAGACAGTAACAATAGCTACATTGGTTTATATAGCACAAGTTTAAGTTTTTCTCTTCTTTCCTTTATTGAAAATCTGTTACTGCAAGGTTATGGATAATTCTAATACAATGTTAGAACAATTTTGTGTGACCTAATGCTCCCCCCTCCTGGATATTAGCCACCAAATTTGTGGTGTTCAGGAATCTTTCAATGCATTGCTATCAATTTCTTGCATTGCTTGGTATTTTATGTCTTGTATAAGTGTGCCTATAGAGGGACTAAGTCGAGCCAACTAACTCCTCTTCTTTTCCAATACTTTCTCAGAGACATGCACACAACAGATAATATGCACTGTGTTTTACAAATACTAAACTTTTCATAACTATTAATAATGGAAATTATTTTAAGAGTAAGCTGTTATTTCCATTGTTTAAGTTTGTTAAACTCTAATAATTCGAAGTCATATTCTGTTCCCTATCATTTTTTACTAAGTGGAGTACTGTGTATTTTACAAGATTTATTAAAAAAAAAATGTTTATTTTGATTTAAATTTAAAAGACAAAGATTAATCATTATTATTTTTTTAATGTAACTAATATTCTTGCCTGAATACATATATATTGCTTTTAAATAAATTATTATCACAAGTAAAAAATATTTCACTTGTATTTCTAAACATTTGGCCAACCTTAATGCTTGTAGTGATATTATTAATATTATTAGCAATAGCTTTTAAATGTCGCTTGCACTTACAGGATGCATTCAAAGTTTTAAAATGAAATTGTGTATTTCATCAAAGATGTTGTTTTTTTTATTAATTAACACATTTCTTTCATTGAGTCAGAATGTTAAAACACAACTGACTAAGCGTGGGTAGCAAGGTAAATTACCAGGAATTGAGGAAGTAAGCACCTATAAAGAATACCAATCTGTCATACATTTTTACATTTTCAGAGAATTCATTATTAAAAGAGTTATTTCATCATCATGTATCAAGTGTTGATGTTATTGTTTTTTCCACATGAGACCACTATATTCCTCACTCTTGACTTTATCTCCGTCTTAGATGTTGTACCGTATGTTAGGTGTGACAAAATTTCTTTGTCACTTAGATACTATACATTACCATTGCAGAACTATGTAGATATTTGTTGGGGAAAAAAATAGCAATAATAGAATTTTTTTATTTATTTATTTACAGAGTTATTTTTTTGACAAGGCCATATCTACGTTTGAAAGTCAGGCAGCTGATACACGACAAGAAATAATTAAACATATAAGCAAGTGATAGGAAGTTCTTGTCTTTTCTTCAACTTTTGTTTGCTGAGATTGGATGCTTGTGACTGTGCACTTTTTCTGGAACTTAAAATTTCAAAATTTGTTTGTACCACTTTTCAAATGTATTTATTCTGACTCAACATTGTATATTAACTCTTTGTCAACTGCAAATTTTTATTTGAGACATTATTGTTTGGACTTCAATGGACAAATATCAAAATTAAATAAACATAGTTTGTAAATATTCCATTGCTATAGGAGCTATGCATAAATTTAAGAGGTATTTAGTTATTTCAGAATGATGTTCATGCTATGTATTTCTCTTTAAATTAAATAACTCGATTGTTTTAGATTCTTTGTTAATTTGTACAAAATTTGTTTCCAACAAAACAGAAAAGACCAATATAGAAAACTTTAAACATCAGAGCAGATGAAAAATACTGTTTTTAAAATTTCTAGTGATTGATTTGAAATTTCAAGCCTTGAGAAATAGAACTTCACTCTAATTTGCACCTAATGTGAGTGGATGCAGACCTCACTTTTTTGTTAAGCAACATTCATTACAGATCACTTCTAGGAAAGAATAGATTATTACAACCCCAGGAGTATTTTTAAATATCGTTTAACCAACTTGATGACTTGTACTGTTAATTTCTAATTGATTTTTAAGGCCTTCAGTTTAACAGATGTGTAACACAAACTCACTTTTTACATATTTTGTTGTTTACCTTTTGAAATCTTAACTCAAAATTTGGAACATGAACTGAAAGGAAAGTTGAAAACAGACATAATACTGTTATGTTAAGTTATCAAAGATTTCTAACCCTTAGGTCTAAATTCATTTTTTTAGTAATATAATAATACTAGACATATGTTACCCGCGACCCGCGGGTCTTTATTTGCGCATTACTTTCGATATAGTCACTGAGAGTGTTTTGTAAACAATTATACGAAATAATAATGTAATAAGTAAAGCGAATGTGTCAATGTAAAAATTGTGTGAATGGAGCTATCAAATCAAAATAGCTAATAGACTTAAATCCATTTTTTTTCAAATTAAAACATTTGCTTGTAGGCCTACATATATTTGATTAAAATTTGAGATGAATAGACTAAATTTTGTATGTTCATGTGTATAAAGTATAAAGTAGATCTTGAGGTAGACGTAGATCTAAATCTACACTAATCTATAGTTCTGTCCTGCGCATGCGTGACCTTTTTTTCATGAATGAATATAGGCCTATCTCAACACGGCTACGCAGCTTTAGCGAACAGCGAACGAATGTATTAAAAATGCTTTAGAAAAACAAATTTGAATGTTAATTTGATTAAAATATCAAATGAATGGACAATAATTAGTATGTTTATGTGTTAAAGCATAAAACTATCTTTGCGAAAAGAAGTTTTATCATCTTAGAGTTCAGTAAGAGTTTTAGACCTAGGCCTAGGAATAGACTCAGACCTCAGAAGAGAGATGTGTTAATGTGTAACCATTTGGTAATGTCTAATGAAAGAATGTTCGCCAGGAAATCTGTAGATATCAGGAACTAATTTATGTAAAAAATGCTTTTGAATAATCTAGTGGATTGGATTTATATGTATGTTAAACTTAGCTAATGATCCTTTCACGTTATTTCTCTTTCGCTACGAAAATAAAATTAGGTTTGCGAAAATGGGTTTACCCGAAGTCGATACATTCTTATCTATTAAAAACGTGTTAATGTGTAACCATTTGGTAATGTCTAATGAAAGAATGTTCGCCAGGAAATCTGTAGATATCAGGAACTAATTTATGTAAAAAATGCTTTTGAATAATCTAGTGGATTGGATTTATATGTATGTTAAACTTAGCTAATGATCCTTTCACGTTATTTCTCTTTCGCTACGAAAATAAAATTAGGTTTGCGAAAATGGGTTTACCCGAAGTCGATACATTCTTATCTATTAAAAACGAAAAGAGCGATAGCTTTGTTAAATGAATGGGATTATAAAGTGAACAATTAAACGAAATTATATTTAGTACGCGATTCATGAATGAATATAGATCTAGGCCTATCTCAACTCGGCTTCGCATCTGTCGTAAACGAATGTAGCTTTAGAAAACCAAATTTGAATGTTTATTTGATCAAAATATGAAATGAATGGACTTTAATTAATATGTATATGTGTTAAAGTATAAAACTATCCGTGCGAAGAGAAGTTTTATCATCTTAGAGTTGAATTAGAGTTTTAGATCTAGGGATGGGATTATAAAGTAAACAATTAAACGAATTAATATTTAGTACGCGATTCATTACGGAATTGTCTAATGAAAGAATGTTCGTCAGGAAATCTGTAATCACAGATATAAGTTTGTTTTAGGGCTACAATACATACACTACGGTCTAAGTTGGTACCCAAGGAACATTCCTGCCTAGTTTTATCAAGATTGGTCAAGCGGTTTTGATGTCTATAAGTAACATACATACCCCTCACATTCTACTTTATAATATAATATAATGTAGTTTTCTTTTTTTTATTTTAAATCTTTTAATGTGTGATGTGTCTCTGTTGTGATGTTGGGAAGATGTTAGTAATTGGTTGTGAATGATGCAATATAGGTGGTACTGTCATCATTGGTGCTAGTTAGACAACTCCAGAACGTGATCCTGGAAGGTTGTGTTATTGTAGTGAGTTAAGAGTTTGTTAAAAAATATTATTACTAAAGTCTAGTACATATATATTTTAAAAAGTTATATTTAGTATTGTTCACAAAGAAGTTACTCAAGTAATTTCAAGTTTAATTATTTAAGATATAAAACGCCTACAGCATTTTAGTTGTCTACCAGCAGTTTGCTGCTACAAGTCAATGACCGACAATAACACTCTCCCTGATAACCCATTCTACTCCAGGTCTACTTGGACTTTAGTTCACTGAGCAGACTTAAGCATGAAAGTTACAACAATTGAAAACAAAAAAAAAAAAGTTAAATCTTTTATAAAGAAGCAAATAATTGAAAAAGAAGGCACAATTTTTACAGTACACATACAAGCTCTAATGATTTGTTTTATTAAAAATAGTTTCTATGTCTTAAAATAGTCACTCCATGGTTTAACACATGGGAGAAATAGATGACTAACATTATCTGCCCAAGAGATGGCAAGGTCTGAAAGGGAAACTTTACTTACATGGGAGACAATCATTATTCAAATAAAATTTTGAACATTTTTCTGATGCTCTGTTTCATAGAAAATAGTCCAAGCCTGACATTCACCAATCTTTCAACACACTGCTGCTTTGGTATTGGTGGAAATGTTATATTAAATCATGTATAGGCTTGAGAGGGTGAGGTACAAAGACAGGCTGACATCTTTTCCTAGTACCACTAGATGATATGCTCTTGTTTCGGTTACTACAAATTTTATTAGTGTCTGTCTCACAAATTAGAACCCACCTAGGCTACTCTCTTTCGTTGTGACTTGACCCATTCTCTGAACAGACAACACCAGACCTCTGACCAACACTTTTTCGCTGTTGACTTTGAGAATGTATCCAACACAGAGAAAATACCAGTACACAAACAAAACATTTAAATGCCAAAGGAAATAACTGAAGTGTACCATTATTATTTAGTTATCTTCATTGTTGAGTTGTCTTTCTTATAAAATTAATCCAATTCCAATGTAGTTTTTGCAGGCAATATGCTGCATTTGTTTACTTAAGTTGTACTTTTAACTTTTTCCAAACTTGTCACAAGTTTCACTTCACGAGCATTCCATGCTCAGTTTAGAATAATAAAATATTAACAGAGTTTTTGATGTGAAAGTTTACATTTAATTACAGTTCAATAATTGAAAAGAAAACACTGAAAATGTATTACATTTTTTAGCAATTTATTTCTTTATATTTGATGTAAAAATAATTTCATTATCATAATAAAATATCAATGGAATGTTACAGATATGGAATGGTATAATACACTGAAGGCTTAAACAGTAATTCTAACAATGTTCACTTACAAGTTTCTCTACTTCACAATTAAGAGGATAATTAACAAAATAATCATCCAATCAATAACAAAATTATAGATCAGGTTCTTCATTGTCTTCTGAAGGTAACAATTGTACTTAGAAGATATTTATTTTACATTATATGCAAATACAAAGCTAAGATCCTTTTTGAATATAAATTTGCAAAATATTAATGCAGTAACTTAGTAATGATGAAACTTGTCACACAAAGAGGCACTTTTAAAAAGACCCATGTAACCCACTAACTAATCTATGATTGCAAAGTTCATCTTTAAAAATGTCAATACATAATTTCTCATATGTATTTAGTTAGATGTTAGAGCCACCCACATGAGTTTATGAAAACCTTTTTACAAAAATCTGGAACACTATGGGCTGTACAGATTTAGCAGCATGATTTGATGCCCACATTACAAGTTTTTTTTTTTTTTTTAAATAGTTCTTTGATTGATTTACATATTAAATTTATATACAGAGAATGTCTATAAAAGTTGACAACTGTCTAACATACAGTCAGTAGAAGAAAAAAAAACTGTACAAAGCTGCAAATGATTCTTTTTTAGATGTCAGATTCATCTCTGGATCTGTCCATGATATTTCGAACATCTCTGAGGCTAAAGGGAAAAAAAAAAAAGAAGATTTAAATAAATAAAACAAATGACTAAAAAGTTCAAGAAAATTTAACACAAAAATGTGGGAAATAAATCTTGTTGAGTTTGTAGAAAAGTTGAATAGAAGACTTGAGACAACAGGGCAATAAGTACAAATTCACATATGATTTAGATTCAAGTCAACTCAAATAAACTAATGTGAGACTGTTATTAGCCTTAACCGACTTTTGGGATTGGGGTCAACTCGATCCAATACAACTATGGAATAGTTCAAACTTCCTTTTTTAAAATTTTGTTTTAAACATGATTTATCAGCATACAATAAGCCTACTTGATTTAAAAATTCAGAAACATGCTTACAAATATAAATAGCTGTTAGAGTAGCTGTAGAGTGAGTTCTGATAGACCTCTACCATGGATTGAGATGTATAAGAGATTTGACAGCGCAATAAACAAACTGAACTTTTCATATTATTATAAAAATATTTTCTATGTATTCATATATATATATATATACAACTCTTCACTTTTGGAAGATAATAAATAGCATTTAACTATTTTAATACAGTACAAAATCGGATTTTTAATCAAGCACATTTAATATTTAGGATATGATCATGCATGAATGCAACATTTTTAAAATCTGCTTTAAGTTTGATGAAGGCATTTTTTAAATTAAAATTTTAAAAGCAGCTTCAGTTTTTTTTAAATTTTAAATAAAAAAAATAAATTATAAAATTAAATACTTTTTCTTTTTAAAACAAAGCTGACATTATGTGAAATTGTATCAATTAGTTTGGATAAGTCATGCAATTTAATTTGTAATAGACTAACGGAAAAAAAATCTGTTCGATTAGAAACATGTTTACCAATTGTTTTTGTTTAGCACAATGTCATGCTTTTAGCTTTCTCAATGCGCTATAATCATATTACTTTCTCAATGCGCTATGATCATATCACTTTCTCAACGGGCTATGATCCTATCACTTTCTCAATGCGGTATGATCCTATCACTTTCTCAATGCGCTATAATCATATTACTTTCTCAATGCGCTATGATCATATCACTTTCTCAACGGGCTATGATCCTATCACTTTCTCAATGCGGTATGATCCTATCACTTTCTCAATGCGCTATGATCCTATCACTTTCTCAATGCGCTATAATCATATTACTTTCTCAATGCGCTATGATCATATCACTTTCTCAACGGGCTATGATCCTATCACTTTCTCAATGCGCAGACCTGCCTACCAAAAAAAGTCCAAATGCGTAACACTTACGGTCAAAATGCGTATTTTGGCACCAGAATGCGTAACACTTACGTGATCCTCTATTTTGTCATATATATATATATATATATATATAGATAGATATATATATAATATATATATAATATTAGATGTGATGATTAGATCTACAATCTAAATCTAGATCAATAGAGATGATATCTAGACTAGATCTGGATCTATGTCTATATAATGAATATAATCTACTCTAGATCTAGATCTGGGCTCAAAAGTGTTACCGATGCCGTGGATCCGCTAGATCCAAACTTTCGTAGGCCTACCTTCATACTTGATCTATTCTATACTAAGACTAAGAATCTAGTCTAGATCTAGACTAGATGGTAGTAGATGTTATCGATCTAGATCTAGTCAATCTAAATTCTAAATCATACTAGATCTATAACTTGTTTGTAGGGTAATGTAGAGAATCATAACGTAATGACTAGCTAGACTCGAGCTACATCTATTCCTGTATAACAAGTTATCTAGATTCTAGATCTAGAATCCAGATCTAGATCTAGACTAGATATCTACAGTCTACAGTGTCACTCAATGTGTTTTGAATCGATAGCTCTTCGATTTTTTTTTCTATACAAATGAATACGAGAAATTTCTACTCATGAACTTAGCCTACAAAAAAAAAGTCACGTTGGTGTATCAGCTGACGGTACCAACCTGGTACCAGCCCGCCACTCCCTCACTCACGCGTTCTTCATTTCTAGACATCTAATTGCTATTAAGTACCAATCAACGTATAGATCTGGGCACATTGTGTTCACCCCACCTTTTCTGTTTCGCCCCTCTTCCCACAGGTGGGCTTAGCGTGACCTCCGTGACCGCTTGTTAGCTAGTCTAGAGAGGAGAAAAAAAAAAGCATACGAAATGCGTAACGCGACGGGTTAAATGCGTATTTGCGTACTGGCGGTCATTTTTGGGAGATTTTGCGTAACGAATACGCATTTTGCGTAACGGTAGGCAGGTCTGTCAATGCGGTATGATCCTATCACTTTCTCAATGCGCTATGATCCTATCACTTTCTCAATGCGCTATGATCATACCATTTGGGATACAGGAGAGGGAGAGAAAGAAATGGATATCTTGGTGAAGGTTACAGTGGAAGTATAAAGGAACTTATTCAACTTATACCACCACATGTCAAATACAATTTCTTTCCATTGATCTATACCAAACAAAATAATTAATTACCAATAATTAATAAACTTATTGGTTTATTTTGTTATTGATTCTTGTTTTTGTCAGGTACATGAAATAATGTGTACAACAATTGTACCAGACAGACAAGAGTTGATATAAGCTTTGAAAAACAAATAAAAACAACTTTATAAAAAGCTTTAGCTCCTAAAACAAAATGGTAAAAGCAGCTTACTTCTCATCAGGAATCTTTTCCACACCATCAAATCTTGGCACACCTCTTGGTCTACGTGTTTCATCTAGTGGTATCCTGGCTGCACCACCTGGTGGAGGTGGACCTCTATGACCATTAGGTGGGGGTCTTAGACGATCATTAGGACTGAAATGGTAAAATACATTTTATTAAATTGTTTCAACAAATTTCTGAAAGCAGCACAATAAGCCTAGATAATGTTCTTAACTCTCTTGTATGCTAACAACAGAAAATTAGGAATCTTTCAAAATGGAAATAGATCAATTAGTTCATGCTAATAAGCAATATGAATGATATTTATTTTATAAAAAAAAAACTTTTACCCTGGTCCCCCTCTTTCTTCATAATCAGGTGGTGGCCCACGTCTACCCTCTGGTGGTGGTCCACGTCTACCCTCTGGTGGAGGTCCACGTCTTCCTTCTGGTGGTGGACCACGCCTACCCTCAGGAGGTGGCCCTCGTCTGCCATCAGGTGGAGGTCCACGCCTGCCATCAGGAGGAGGTCCTCTTCTTCCATCTGGTGGAGGTCCACGGCGGCCATCTGGAGGTGGCCCTCTTCTCTGACCATCTGGGGGTGGTCCCCTTCTCTGACCTTCAGGGTGATAAGGCTTATTTGAATCAAGTGGGCTCTTGTCATAAGCATGGTTATCTCTGCCATCTCTAGGTCGTACTCTGCGGGCATCTTTGCTAGACTAGACCAGAAGGACATTTGATAAAAAAATTCATAAAAGAAAATAATTTCTTACTTAAAAATTGAAAGTATCAAGAAGTTCAATGCATCTTACCTGTGAATAAGCTTCAGATCTTGGTTTTACATTCTTGTGTGGAGTAGTGCCAGATTTGAGATTTTCCCTTTATGGAGAAATTCAAATATTTTAATTGAAGATAACCAAAAACAACATTAACCAAAGAACATAGTTAAAGTACCAATTTGATCTAAATATTACCATATAACAATGTTATTGAAAGGCTTACTTCAACTCAATCTCCAAAGCCAGCTCACTTTTATGAATACACTGTGCACCCCAGTCACCAAGTGGACGAAACTGTTTAAAAACAATAAGCTTTAACATATACACTTAAAAAACAAATTTAAAATAGAATCCTTATGAAAGATCAAATTTGTATATATTTTAGATTTAAAAAAAAAAAAAAAAAAAAAAAAAAAAAAGAGTTTTTTTAGTCTGTGATTTTTATTAGTACAATAAATGTATAATACAGTGACTTAAAGAAAGCATAAATAAACTAGTATGGCATGGCCGAGTGCAGCTTATTAGGTAAGTTACTCAAAAATAAACTATGACATGAATAAGGCTGGCAGATCCAGGGGAAGGGTGGTAAAGGTGGTAGCTTCAAATCCTTTGGGGGGGGGGGGGGGGGAGAGAGAGAAAAGGCATATTTCTGGGCAGAACTTGCACAATTTGTGAATGTAATTTGTTAATAATTTTTTGAACATATATATTACGATACTTGAATGAGCATTTCTTTTTACCATGACAGTAACACTAGCTTATGGGCAGTATTTCCCAAACTGTGTTCCGCAGAACCCTAGTGTTCTGCAAGATCTGAAAAGGCGTTCCCCTAACTACTGGAATAATTAACTTTGACATGAATTAACCCTCTAAAAAAAATAAACAAAGCAATCTGCTAAATACTCAGAATGTGCAAAGTGTTCTGTTAAGGAAAAAGTATGGGAAACAATGTGGCAGGGATGGGAGCATACATTAATCAACCCACTAATTTTACCCAGAGAAAAAAAAAAAAGACTGTGGGTGCTATTTTTGTAAATAAATGTAGCTAAAAACCATTTTTAGATTGTGTCGTGTTCCCCTTTTTTTATATCTAGGGTGGAGTATATTTTTTTATGTATGTGTATAAATTTATATATAATATGTATGTATTTGTGTGTGTATGCATTTTTATGTAGGGTTATGGTTTACTGGGCTTAGGCTACTAAAGAGTTTTAAAAAAATGGCCCCACAAACTCAAAAGCTCTGGATTAGCTCCTGATGGGTAATAAAATACAATTTTCAAAGAATAGGAACATATTTTTGCACACATCTCTGTCTCTCTTTAGAAAGCTTCATCATCATCATCATCAAACTCCATTAGAGTGAGGGCTTGAGAGGCTCAAATCCTCTCTTGCAAAAGCCCTGGACAGAAACCCTGCTGTCTTGCGTAGTGCATGAATGTCGCCATACAGGTCGAGAATTTTGGGTTTCCCAGACCTGTCGAGACGGAGATCAGCAAGTCTAGGGCAGTCAAACAGAATACGAGGCACGGTTTCCTCTTCTTCCCTGCAGCGAGGGCACCGTGAATCGAAATTTGGCCATAGCCGCGAGAAATATGAGCCAACAGGACAGTGGCCTGTCCTGCACTGTGCTATAATAGCTTGCTCAGGCCTGGACAGCCTCCACCACGGGGAAGTGCGGTCAGGGCGCCTCATGCGCTCCCAGACTCCACAGGCTTTTTGGGACTTGTCCCAGCACTCAAACCACTTTTCCATTTCTGTTTTTTGTATTATAGCCAGGGCTTGATGAAAGCTTACAGCCTTTAGAAAGCATAGAACAGTCTACTTAAAAGTTTACTTGGGAGAAAATGAATTTGAGCATTTTATTGCTATTTTACAATATATGATGTAAAACAAAAAGCAATAACATTATGACAGTATAGGCCTACACCAAGAGAAGAATTGTAGCTTCATTAAATGACTGGCTTATAGTGTTGCATGAGAGTAATAAAATAATTTCCATCCTGATAAATGTTTAATATAAGTTATCTTACAAGACCTAAATAACTAAAATTGAGACTAGTTGACTTACATATAACTGTGATCTGTATCTATTACTTCTACGTTTAGCCAGCAGCATCATGTATGAAGCTCCAGCCATGCATAGTAAAAATAAAATGAAAAAGAAAGGTCCAAGGAATTGAGCACCCCAGTCCCACAGGTAGACATGGCGCATACGAAGAGCTACCAGAAGTATCCCAATGAAGATACTGAAAAAAGCACAAACAAACAAGAAGATGCCTGCTCTGTATGGAAGTCTCCCTGGACCTAGGCTAACCTGCAAAGGAAAATTACATTTTACTTTGGAATCACAATAGATGTGTGTTGATATTCAAATTGTTACAGTATAGTATATAAGTAAAATTAACAAAAAATAATCATTATGAAATACCATTGTGACTCATGTCATGCTTTCTGTGAAGCAAAGGCATCTACAAATTCACATAGATATAGGTCAATGCTGTCTAGTATTTTTGACTCCTCAAGAACAGCAAGATAACATGGCAGTGGCATAATATTTAATTTTAAAAAATAATTTAGGACATTCATTTGGACCATCCCCTCAATAGGGGGTCAGGGGGACTTTCAAATCTGGACATCTCTCCACCACCCTAACTACGTCATTGGTGCCAGGTTGGAGAAGAAAGTCCAGAGTTTATATATGTACCACAAGTTCTCAGGAGTCTCAGGTTACTTTTCTAATCCACTTGACTAGTAAATAACTTGCTAATTAAAAATAGATTTAGTCTAGAGACTCTTTTAAACTGTATTTAAAATACAGACTTATGAAGAGCTGGATCTATTAAATTATTATTCCAAAATTAGTAAAATCTAATTAGATATATGATTTAATATGATTTATATCTTTAGTCTAGATACAGTCTAGACTAGTAGTCTTTACTTTATTGTCTTTATTATATTATCATTTCATGATCATGAATCAATGCCAGCACACCATAAATTATAAATAAATAATAAAATTATTAACCCATTAAAATGATTAACAATATTATATCAATACCTATAACTGAATGTAATTCAACTTATAAGAAAGAACTTATGAGAGTATTTACAGTAAGTTGAGAAAGGTCTCGAGTGACTTACTGAATTTAGGTCATTACGAATACCGCTTTGGACCCACGCGTGATATGTGTCGATTGTTGCCTTATCCAAATCGACCTCCTTCATTTTGGGCTACTAATTCAACAACACAAAGAAAACTGCTATTGTCTTCAATCCTAAAGTTTAACTCATTTTATCAGTGGGTCTTTATGTTCAGCAAGCAACGAAAACAAATTATACGGCCACCATTTCCTGGTTCCAGTCGTTCCCTCACCTGTACGACTGCGCATGTGCATTTTGTCAACTTCCGTTTCTTTTCTTACCTTTTGAAACTATCACTAACCTACATTTGTAAAAGTCAACTAATAGGGCGCGATACTTGGACAAGGCGATTCTAGAACTTTTAATTAAGATTTAAGAGGGCAACTTTTAATGAGCTAATTATAGATAAACGGGATCGGATTTAGATTTAAGAGGCCCTAAGCTATTTTAGTTAAAAGGGCCCCTTATCCAGATATCAAATGCTAGAATTAAATATGAATTTAGGATACTAGGACCTATAAGAGGGTTTAACTTAAATACAATTAAAAAGTATATAGATTGTCTAATAATAAATCTTTACAAGAAACTAGACATATGTTACCCGCGACCCGCGGGTCTTTATTTGCGCATTACTTTCGATATAGTCACTGAGAGTGTTTTGTAAACAATTATACGAAATAATAATGTAATAAGTAAAGCGAATGTGTCAATGTAAAAATTGTGTGAATGGAGCTATCAAATCAAAATAGCTAATAGACTTAAATCCATTTTTTTTCAAATTAAAACATTTGCTTGTAGGCCTACATATATTTGATTAAAATTTGAGATGAATAGACTAAATTTTGTATGTTCATGTGTATAAAGTATAAAGTAGATCTTGAGGTAGACGTAGATCTAAATCTACACTAATCTATAGTTCTGTCCTGCGCATGCGTGACCTTTTTTTCATGAATGAATATAGGCCTATCTCAACACGGCTACGCAGCTTTAGCGAACAGCGAACGAATGTATTAAAAATGCTTTAGAAAAACAAATTTGAATGTTAATTTGATTAAAATATCAAATGAATGGACAATAATTAGTATGTTTATGTGTTAAAGCATAAAACTATCTTTGCGAAAAGAAGTTTTATCATCTTAGAGTTCAGTAAGAGTTTTAGACCTAGGCCTAGGAATAGACTCAGACCTCAGAAGAGAGATGTGTTAATGTGTAACCATTTGGTAATGTCTA
Organism: Biomphalaria glabrata; assembly: GCF_947242115.1. NCBI lineage: Eukaryota > Metazoa > Mollusca > Gastropoda > Planorbidae > Biomphalaria > Biomphalaria glabrata. The sequence goes on along the minus strand of NC_074712.1, from coordinate 39,843,782 downwards.
ATGAAAGAATGTTCGCCAGGAAATCTGTAGATATCAGGAACTAATTTATGTAAAAAATGCTTTTGAATAATCTAGTGGATTGGATTTATATGTATGTTAAACTTAGCTAATGATCCTTTCACGTTATTTCTCTTTCGCTACGAAAATAAAATTAGGTTTGCGAAAATGGGTTTACCCGAAGTCGATACATTCTTATCTATTAAAAACGTGTTAATGTGTAACCATTTGGTAATGTCTAATGAAAGAATGTTCGCCAGGAAATCTGTAGATATCAGGAACTAATTTATGTAAAAAATGCTTTTGAATAATCTAGTGGATTGGATTTATATGTATGTTAAACTTAGCTAATGATCCTTTCACGTTATTTCTCTTTCGCTACGAAAATAAAATTAGGTTTGCGAAAATGGGTTTACCCGAAGTCGATACATTCTTATCTATTAAAAACGAAAAGAGCGATAGCTTTGTTAAATGAATGGGATTGTAAAGTGAACAATTAAACGAAATTATATTTAGTACGCGATTCATGAATGAATATAGATCTAGGCCTATCTCAACTCGGCTTCGCATCTGTCGTAAACGAATGTAGCTTTAGAAAACCAAATTTGAATGTTTATTTGATCAAAATATGAAATGAATGGACTTTAATTAATATGTATATGTGTTAAAGTATAAAACTATCCGTGCGAAGAGAAGTTTTATCATCTTAGAGTTGAATTAGAGTTTTAGATCTAGGGATGGGATTATAAAGTAAACAATTAAACGAATTAATATTTAGTACGCGATTCATTACGGAATTGTCTAATGAAAGAATGTTCGTCAGGAAATCTGTAATCACAGATATAAGTTTGTTTTAGGGCTACAATACATACACTACGGTCTAAGTTGGTACCCAAGGAACATTCCTGCCTAGTTTTATCAAGATTGGTCAAGCGGTTTTGATGTCTATAAGTAACATACATACATACATACCCCTCACATTCTACTTTATAATATAGATGGTATATTTAAAAAACATCTCTGTACCTAGTTGACTGCAGTCAATCAATGCGCTGCACTACCAACAAGAGTCAGAGAATGGCCAGCACATGTTTGTAACATGTTGTAGGCCTATATGTTTCGGATGTTCATTCAGAGTTGAACATCATCCATTATCTAGTCCAAACCTCCCGCAGGACCACGGGGGATGGCAGCGGGCAGGACATTAACCCTGGATAATCGAGACAACCTAATGACAGTCCAGCACGCATATTACACGACCAGGCAGCCATATATATATAGCCTAATGCTTTTTGTGACGTTACGCACGGTTAAATAGCTCTATGCCAAATTAATTGAGACTTTCAAACTTGTCCAAGAACATTGTTCTAGTCCTGTCATTTATCATGTATCTGTTCTTCATGATTTCGAAGTATCTATGCCTAGGTGTCGCGCCAATCACAAAATCTATCGCTGATATTAGTGCTTAAAAAAATTTGAAAAGAGTTCAAACATGAAATACGAGCACGGCGAATGCGTCAGAATTTTTAAGTTGCTTAAGCCATGGAACTATACTAACTATACTAATGGAACAACAGCTCCTAGTTTTTACTAGGGGAGTGCCGTCGCGCATCATTTTCACGCATGGTGCAATATGGAGAAATTCAGGAGGATGCAAAAGAAGAAATTTACTCCTCCAGTCACATGGACTGACCTTCAATGAGAGTAAAACTTTCCTACGCTTTATTTTATTAGATCTCTAAAAACTTCATCCATTTTCTCACAATGTTTTGTGATTTATAAAATTTTCCTGAATAAAAGATCGTCACAAAAGTTATTTTTTTAAGGCCACCCCATTAAAATAGCTGTTTTCAGTACTTTCATATTTGGGTATTTTACACAAAATCTGGATTTTTTTATGTACATGAAATCATTATCATCTGTCCCGCGTAACTAAATCCTCCACTTTTCCCGGTCACCAATGTTCTTAACAAGAGAGAGAGGCTGGTCCATTATTTGCGTAGTCCAGCCAGCTTTTCTTCTGACAAACCTTTTTTCGTTTATTCTCTTAAAGGATATTTTTTTTAAAGTTAGTCTTACAAAATACAATTCCAAACCAACTCATGCAGTTATCGTCTTTTCACAGTATTGAGGAGTCATCCTTTTTGCCAGCCAGAGTGTTAATTGGCAAAAGTAAAAAATTCATTATTTTAATTTTTTTAGTAAATATTCACAACTATATCTTTTATATAATAATATATATTTTTTAATAATAATATCTTTTATATATACATGCTTTAATAGATCTAATAAATGATTAACGCGGCCCTACCAATATGGGTATATTAATACTTAAATCTGGGTATTTTAAATTTCGAATGCGCATTTTTTAAAAACCGAACTTATCTATAGATCTCTTATATCTAGAATAATCTAGATCTACAACACCCTGACTTAGACTTAGACTATGGTTCTAGATCTATTTAAAGATATTTTTTAAAAAATAACTCAATAGATCTAATAAAGTCATGATTTCCACTCTATTTTCTCTACATCTAGACCACACATGAGATCAATATGAATGTTTATAGATCTAGTGACTCTCTAGTCTACGTCTATCTAGAACTCTAGATTCTAGATCTATCGATCATCTAGATCTATAGACTATAGACTCATTAGACTGTATTATACTTATACTGTAACTGTATTAATTAGTGTATAGTGACGGTAATTATAGTCACTATAATCAATAGTGTATTGCCTGTAGATCTAGTACCTGTACTAATATTAGTAGATGTAGATCTATAATAATAATTTAATACTTTTTAATAGTAGAAAGTAGATTTATAATCTATCAATTCTATCTAATCTAGATCTAAATCTAGACTTCACTTTCACATCACATGATTATTGATACAGACAGTGAATGAAACGAATGCAGTGATTATATTATATAGTTTATACTGATTATACTTATAGCTCTACCAGTTGATTATCATCATCATCATAGATAATAATCTAGACTAGTATTCTAGATCTATAAATAATCATAGTCACCGTGATAGTGCCCTTTTTAGTCAATGTAGTCAAGTCAAGATAGTGAAACATAAACTCGAAGGTTTAATACAATACAGTATAAGTAGAGTCTATGAGTTAGTATAAGATCTAATTATTTTGTTTCTTTGTATGTCAATGTCTCTATTAAAATAATTAATATCATCAGCCATATCATTTTAAATATTAAAATAGTAGAGTAGACATAGATTTCTATATTATAAATAGATAGATTAGATCTATAAAATATAATTTTACAAACTTTAGAAATGATTGATTTTATTTTTAATTGATCAGCCTTCTAGACTAGATAGAATCTAGCATCTCTAGCTAGACTCTAACTTGTAGTTTGTAGATCTTGGAATTGGATCGAAATTCACCTTCCTAAATTGTCTCTAAAGTCTGTAGCTGATTTGAGAGGCCCAACGAGGCAAGAGTCTATTCTATTACTATTAGTACTCTGTCTCTTGATCTATCAAGTAGGCCTACTTAGCTTGTGCATTAGCCTTAGCCATCTAGTGTAGTCAAATCTTGACAACTAGTCTTCTAGATTTTAGATCTAAGCTTCTAGAATAATTAGATCTAGATCCAGTTTAGATTTAGAATATAAAAGTATTTTACTAGCTAAAATACTAAATCTACTGATCTAAATTCTAGATAGATATACAATATATAGATCCAGTTTAGATTTGGAATATAAAAATATTTACTAGCTAAAATTCTAAATCTACTGATCTATACTTAATATTTTAGATATTATATGACATCTACAAAAATTATTATTATTAAGATATAGTTATAGGATCTAGACTAGTTATTTATGTACATAAAATATATAAATAAAAGATAAAATTTATGCAGGCCTAGATCCCATAAATTTATAATTGATCCAGATCTATCAGTAAAAGTTACCTTCGATGGGAAGTTTTACCCAATCTAATCTATACAAGACAATTTATAATCCATGCCTCGCCTACCCTACACCCCATACATTAAATTCTTAATTAAATTCTTCCCTAGTGCTATTAGAGCATGGAATGGGTTGCCTGAGCTAGCCAGGAAAACCAGTGACTTGGCTGAATTTAAGTCATTGGTTAATATGCATGACTAAATGCATGACGCGTAGGACGTAATCATCTTCTTTTTTGAAGTAACATCTGTATTATATAAGATAAGATAATAGTTCCCATGCCATGCCCAGACCCATGAGTTCATGAAATAATAAATGATGTGGTGTCAAGTTGGATCTATCCCCTGAAATTCAGCACTTTAATATAAAACTCACACATCTAGTTAATTATTTGCTATGACACTCTGATCAACTTGGACTTGTGTGATACATATATGTTTCTTATCAGATTTAATGAATGAAGTTTTGGTGCATTTTAAGGCTACAAAAGTATCATCAGGTGCATTCTAACCATTGGTATTTTTCCTGGCAACATTTCTATTCTAGTCTGTGATAAATTATAAATTTAAAAAAATGTTAGTAATGTTTCAGTTATTAACAAGTAGAACCATGCCAACCAGTTCTGATGATGTACCAGAATGGCTCAAGGATCATACTTATACTATTTCTACTCTCTGGGCAGACATTAATAATATTGGAATCCATTCAACATTTATTGTAAGTACTACTATACAATTTTTATTTTAGTTATCTAAAAGATGTTTTATGAAGTGTGATTTTCATGGTCAAGCAACATCCAAATATCGGGGATGGAATTTAACATTTTTCTCTAGTTTTTTTTTTTAATAACACTCTTAAGCAAATTCATCTTTCATGAATGCCTAATATACTTGGCTGTTGCGCAGGCCATTCCTTTACAATAAACTGTTAGATGAAATTAGGCAAAATTATGTCTGATAATTTGTATGTTTGATACAACAATGTATTCAATTTAATAATATTATTTTTTAATTTTAATGTTTTCAAAAGAAATTAGCCATTATGCCTAATTGTATAATTACAGTTATGTTTGGAAATGCAAGAAAAAGGCATGCATTCCTGACAAGTCAATAATTGGTTGCACCTCTTAAAGGTAAGGTACTGCAATTTTTCCCTATGCACTTTTCTCATAAGCTGAAGTACTTGTATTTTTGAAAAACTAGTTTTCCATGAAAATGTAAATCATAATATATGTTATAGTTGCTATTAGATGAGTGCAATGTCCATCAAATTAACTGAATATCTGCCTTCACCTTTAGTAATAATTCATAACTATTAAGGTCAGGGCCATGTCTACACATTAACACAGTAGCTCCTTTTAGGTACAGACTATTTTAAGAATGGCAAAATTATATAAGTATACTTAATAACATATATACGTTTAGCATGGTCAACACATATGTCACACATATTTTTATTTTTTTAAAATCCTTTTATTTATTTTTATAACTAGATAACTTTCTGTTATGAGAAAAGATGAGATTCTTGGACTCCTGCATAGCACCACCAGAAAGGAAAATCCCATCATGTTGCAAAATAAAAGTCTTGGACCAATTTTAATTTAAGATATATATATTATACTGTAAGCTCTATACATATTTATGTATATCCTGTCATTCAGCCAACAGGTTTGGATTTAGTATTTCTTTAAATCTGTTTGATATTGTACTTGAAAACTATTAATCTGAGCCACATTAAAACAATAGGGAGTGCAGTGAATGAGTGGTAAAGCACTTGGCTTCTGAACTGAGGGTTCCTGGGTTCGATTAAGACTGGGATTTTCAATTTCAGAATTCAAAAGGCTAGGGATACATGGCAATAGTAAGGAATAAGTAAAGGCAGTTTGGGGATCCATGGCTGAATGGTTAAGTCATGGGTTTGAATCTCTGTGAAGACTCAGATTAAATTTTTTTTTTAGATTTTTGGGTGCCCCTGAGTCCACCTAACTCTAATGGGTAGCTGACTTTCGTTTTGGAAAGTAAAGATGATTGGTTGTTGTGCTGGCCACATGATGCACTGGCCAAAGAATCAAATGACCTTAACATCATCTGCCCTATAGATTGTGACGTCTGAAATGGGATTTTTTTTCAAAAGGTGGTTGGTTGTTGTGCTGGGTACATGACACCCTCGCTAACCATGGGGCACAGAAACTGATAAACTTTATATCATCTGCCCCATAGATTGCAAGATATGTAAGGGAAATTTTACTTTTTTAAAATTAAAATTAGAATCTATCAAAAGTAAACATAAAACATGGTGCATTCTCTTTAAAACTAAAACCTGGTGCGAAGGTTTAAAATGTTGGCAAAAAAAAGCAATATCATATATTCTTAATTCCCTTTGCAAAACTTACTGAGAAGAATATGCATGTTGTTCCCTCATAAGTTTCTTGACAGAGGAAATCTTGTTTATATTAGATTTGAATTAAGCAAATTAAGAAAAATATTATAATCATTATTTCAAATGGTTGTATCTAAACCTTTTATGAATTATTTTTCAGTTATAAGTATATTGAGATTAATGGATAATCATGAAATTGTTATATAATTGCTGCTATCATTCCATTGACTAAAGAACTATTATTTTTTATTTTTTTTTAAATTAATTTCAAAATGATTTTTTTCAAGCATAGAGTTCACATAGATCTTGAGTGAATTTTTTTTTTTTATTTGACTAATGCTTCAATTTTATTGTATTATATTAGTTGTTAATTTTTATTACCCAGAATATTTAAAAAATGAGTACACTATTTTCATGTAATAATGTAACTTGGTATTCACACAATGCTCAAAATACACTATAATCTTTAGGCCATACAGATTTGTATAAATTAACTTGTTTAAATACATTGTAAATGTATATTGTTTGGATAAGAATAAAGTTTTTCTGTAGACAATTATTTTTCAAGATTTGTTGATGCTCCTGCTTAATCAATTATATATACAGGTCATTAGTTTTAACACGTCTGATAATAAATGACAGTACAAGTTAGTGAATGAAAATTTGTCATTATTTCAGCTGCTTTAGTCCTACATCAATGTGAGGTACCAGTACTTTGATTGTGTCATATAACAATTTAAAGCAACATTTTGAAATGAATAGTCTGTAGAATTGACAGTAAATACATTTAAGTGATGGGCTGTGATCTGCGTGAATAGGGAGCTGATCATGTATTGAATTTGTGTTTTTGATCTTTACTTCAAGTAAATGTTAATGAGCAATTAATTTTTAATGAATAAATAATTTAAAAATAAATACAAAAGAACCATAAACATCTACTTTAGTTTAATAATTTTTTTTCATCAGAACAGAATTTCCAACTTTGCATTCTTAAAATAAAATATAATTTATTTAGAGTAGAGTCAGAACACAAAATCATAGTTTTAAAATATTAAGTAAATTAAGCTAAGCTGTGATCTCTTATAAACATTTGTATATAGACTATACACAATTTAATTATTATTTTTCATCAAATTGCAGGAACTAGTAAAACCATAGTCAATGAAATAGTAATACTAGTAAATGAGATAAAAGTAAACTAAATATCATCAATGCTATTGAAGCCACACTTGTTTTCTTTTTATCTTGTTTGGTGGACTGCAATTAAAGTTGCTATTAATTTTACTGATCGTCTTAGCTGAAGTGCCAGTGTCGTCTCTTTGAAACCTAAGCTTATTTTCTTGGTAACTGGAAGTCCAGATATTTGGAGTTTCATTTTAAGCACCTATACTTTCCGAAATGGCATTCCGATAGGCTAAACCATTTGCCTAACATGTCATATGCACGTAAAGAGGTACCACAGAAATGCTTAGGCGCCAACTTACTTTAACTGACATAGAATAAGAGAGCACCTGGTTGCATACAGCTTCAGAACGAGACAGCTGGAGGTCACTTACAAAGGTGTGGTATACACCAATGAAAATTAATTGCCGAGGGTAGATGGCAAAAAAAAAAAAAAACATTCTACCACAGGTGGACAATGGTTATGCCTGTGCTCAATGTGGCATAATATGTAGGTCACAGCTGGGGCTGAGTAGCCTCTGGAAACATAGCATTCCTCATAAGTCTTAGGAATCAAAGACAAGCCTATCATTTTTGTAGCATAGTTTGTAGCTTCTGTAAATGCATGAAATGCCGACACAAGTCCTCTGTGAGTTTGATGGATTATAAACACCTTACTTCTTTGCCTTATATTAAATGGTCCTTCTCTCTGTTCCTCTAGGTACTTGCATTTATCTAAATATCATTGATATATCGTAACATGTCATCAAAATAAAAGCTAGAATCTCTGCAACTCGTGTACAAGTCAGAAGTCATCAATAACACTTGCCATTTAAAAAATAACAATTTAGATTAGTCAAATTAGTGACTGATTATTCGATTCATTTAGGCCTATAAATTTTTTATTTGAATATATAATGATCCTTTACACTTTGTGACTTTACTAGTATACTTTGGAGTAGACTTGTTGAGCTAAAGTAGGAAGTACACATTGAGTTTTACTGTGATCTACTAGATCTAGATCCAGATCTATATATATTATTATATTATATAGAAGTAGAGAGAGTATCTCATCAATAGTATCTGTCATATCGTGATCAGTAGGCGGCTGCAGGTTTATAGATCTATTCCATGACAAAAACCCTGGCTAGATTTAGATCTACTGGTCTAGACATCTAGATCTAACTAGAATTAAACTAGAAAACTGAATTAGAGAAGTAGCTTTCTGGATCTAGAACCATAATCTATATTATTAATATTAGATCTAGTTGCGTCGAACGCTTAATTTTTGGTTGTTGTTTTTAATAAATGCACATAAAATACATTGTATTTTGGCAATCAAAATACCCAGTTGGTAGTCAAGTAATTCTAATAATTAATTAATGAATGACTATCAGTATTTGTTTTAGATCTATCATATTCATATGACTATGACTTATTATTTATACTTATTTTGTATCATTCGTCCAAGAAAATCTAGCTCTAGATCTATTTCATTTTAGATTAGGCTATAGTTGTTTTTTTTTTTGTCATTTTATTTAGGCTACAATATTACCGAGATGAACTTTTTCTTTGTTTCCCACGAGACGTGTATGCCTATAGCCTAGTCCTTTCTATAATAATAATAATAAAAAAAAACGATTAGAAATGCGTAGCTTGGAGTGTCAAAACTGTATTAGACCTCCTATTTTTATTTCGTGCAATTTAGTATATCGTAACAAATACGCATTTAGAGGAACGGTAGACAGGTCTTCATCCAGATTTAGTGTAAATAAACCAAACACAGAAACACTGAAAGATTGTATTTTCGGAATTTAGATTCTATTTTTTTGAAAAAATGTGGCATTTTATAGGGTGGTCGAAAAAAATAACTTTTGTGACGATCTCTTATTCGGGAAAATTTTATCTATTATATCAGATAGTCAGAAAATGGATGAAGTTTTTACACATCTAATCAAATAGAGCGTATGAAAGTTTTACACCCATTGCAAGGGACTGACGGAGTAAATCTCTTCTTTGGCATCATCATGGATTTCTCCACATTGCACCATGCGCAAAAATGATGCGCGACGGCACTTCGACTCTCTTTGGCTTTGTAAAAAACTCGAAGCTGGTGTTCCATTAGTATAGTTCCATGCTTAAGCTAGCAAGTCTTGAAAAGAATAGTGCACTCCAAGCCTCTCTCGAATCACGTGTTAAGCAAATGAAAAGTTTTTGTTCTATTTGAGACATGAAATTTTTATTTTATATTATATATTTTTGATGCATCTATCGTCTGAAAATTGCTGCACTTCTGTGCGTGTGAGCAACTCGGTAGCTTCCTAACACAGACGCCATACTTTTTTTTCAGAATAAACACGTTGGCGTGTTATCATGGGCCAAACAAAACAAGATCTGTCTACTTTTCCTAAAGTTTCTACGTTCAAAGACCAGACTTCTTCCACTTCCCCCATTTCATTAACGCACCTACTTTGGCACGGTACCATTTGTGTTGTCAGGACCGGTCTTAGGCATAGGCAAACTAGATTGCCGCCAAGGGCCTCCGATTGGTGGGGCTCTGGCACTGGACTCAAAGAATTATTTTTTTATATAAGAAAAAATTGCGAAACATGAATTAAATCTCAAACAAAACTCTATTATATGTCTCTATATTATATCTACTAGCCTAGCTCCAAGTCTCTATTATGATTCAATGTTTATCCACGAAGGTTTAGATCACCTTGTTAGACTATATATGTTAGTAGACCATTGTTTAGATCACCTTGTTAGACTATATATGTTAGTAGACCATTGTTTAGATCACCTTGTTAGACTATATCTGTTAGTAGACCATTGTTTAGATCACCTTGTTAGACTATATCTGTTAGAAGACCATTGTTTAGATCACCTTGTTAGACTATATCTGTTAGAAGACCATTGTTTAGATCTACTTGTTAGACTATATCTGTTAGAAGACCATTGTTTAGATCACCTTGTTAGACTATATCTGTTAGAAGACCATTGTTTAGATCTACTTGTTAGACTATATCTGTTAGAAGACCATTGTTTAGATCTGGTTGTTAGACTATATCTGTTAGAAGACCATTGTTTAGATCTCCTTGTTAGACTATCTGTTAGAAGACCATTGTTTAGATCTGGTTGTTATATAGACTATATCTGTTAGAAGCCCTATAAACAAAGCCCCATCGAAACCATTCCGGCGCGGTGTGGGGTAATAAGGTTTCATTGGGTAGATTGACCTACTTACAATCGCCCCTATAAAAACGTTAACGGATCGGTGTGGGATTTTAGTTATTGGGCCGTTAACGTCTTTCCGCTTTCGTGCCGGTGTGGGATTTCCCCAATCACGCCAGAACCAACATGATGAAATCTTTATTATAACATAAAAAACAATATTACGATGTTTTAAAATGTAGTATTAATCGTCTTAAAGCTAAATGTTGCTTTGAATCCTTTTTGTAAGTAATATTAAGATTTAAAAAAAAATTAATTAGGGTTCTATTGGGGAAATCCCTAACTGGAATAGTGAAGTTTTACCCGTATGGGCCCAATGCAGACTTTTCGTAATCAAATAGTGTATGTGTGTGTGTGTCTGGTTTTTTAATGTGCACACTAAAAAAATATATCTATATCTAGTAATATTTAATCACACATAGAATCTAAAGTTAAAGGAGAACATATTTGTTTTTTTGTTTGTTTTTTTTTATATTTAGATTTTTTAAAAAAAGTTTTATACATTTTAACATTTTTTTCGACCAATGAAAAAGAAGCATTTATTTCTTTTAAGCTCGCGATATTCGGCACAAACTGGATTATTCAGTCTTCACTCTAGAGCGTACACACGTGGATCAAATTAGAGTTAGCTAGATCTAGATCTAAATCTGTTAAGTTATTAGTTATACTACAAGTTATAGAGCTATAGTCACTCTAGTCTAGGTCTAGTCAATCTAGACTTTCATTAATATAATTAATATAAATTCAATTGGAATAGTCGTAACTTATAAGTTAAAGTCTTAAGCCTATCATAAGTACAGATCATCATCAGATGACGAATCTCTAAGTACTCTAACACTACAAACAGATCTAATCTAGATAGTAGATTAGGTCTAGACTTAGAATAGATTTATAGATATATCTAGATAATCTAGAATGCTAAGAATCTAGATCTAGAGATTCTATAGATCTCTCTAGACTAGTTTTATTATAATATCTAATAGTAGTAATAGGCTACTAGATCTAGTACGATATAATATTATTAATATATATATTATATCTAGACTTGAGACCTATTAAATCTAGATCTAGACGACTTAGACTTAACTTAAGTGATTAACATTCATGCGTTATGACTAGATTTACTGATTTACTATTTAGAATAGATTCTAGATCTAGATTCTAGAATCTACCATGAAATGGCTAATGCATCTGCAGCATAGAATTAGATTTAGTTAAGGACTTACTAGATCTTAAATCTAAATTCTAAATCTACTACCTTTTAACTTTTAGGGCAGAATATTAGATCTAGTCTATATGCCTATCTAGTTACGTAACTGTAAACTAATACTTAGACTTAGGACTTTGGACACTTTGGTATATTAATAATATTAATATAATAATTATTATACTCATAGTACTCATACTCATATATAGATTTTAGTTCTATTCTAATTCAAATATTATGAGGTTAGAAAAAATTGACCTAGATTTATAAGATATACTAAGACTTAGTAAACTTAGATCTAGATCTAATAAAAGATAGTCTAGAATAGTCTAGATTCTAAAATCTAGTTGTTATTAGAAAATTTAGTAGATATAGAATAATATTTAATTAATATATTGTTAATACATGCAGACTAATCTTTAATTTTTTCATACTATAGGCGATAGGTCATTTAGATTAAATAATTCTAGATCTAGTAACTAGTTATAGTCATAGACCTATAGTATAGACTATAATCTTATAATATAGATATTTACTTTGTAGAGACTTATGTACAATATTAGGCCTACACTCCAGATCTTAAAAATTTAGTCTAGAGTTTAGAATGTTTAAATTTATACAAATAAATAAAATCAAACGTTTATATTGGTTTTAAAATCAGATATTGAGATATGTCTAGAAAAATATGTATATATATAGTATATCTATATTAGGGGCCTATATATAATAGACTAACGGCTAACCCTATAGCTGCTATAGACTATAGCCCTATATTGACATTGTTTTTGTTTTTTTTTTAAATGTTCCTTCAGAGTTGAAGATATCTACTTGGTAGTCTAAACCTCAAAGGAGCTTAGGGAAGTGATGGCAGTTGCAGGGTATGAACCAGACGACCATGCAGAGACCAACGAGGTGACCAAACAGTCCATCGTGCATACCACATAACCAGGTCCAGGTAGCGTTACATCTTTATTCATCAATACTCAATATATGTTAGATTTTATTTTTTGTAAATTTTAAAGACTCTAGGCTCTATGTAATAGAATTAAATAGATCTATACAGATCTAGAAATTCTAGATCTATAAACTAGACATAGATCTAGATTATATTTAGATCTAGCTAGAATATCTAGAGGTCTTAATACTAATTATTATATTATACATTTTTCTACAATTTGATCTAGGATTCATTCTATAGGCTTAGCTAAGGCTTAGGCTTTTTAAAATTTCATTGTGTGGATACTGTTAAAGAAAAAATACAGAGTCTCATCATTAGGCTATAGCAACAGTTTTTCTTATACACCATACCATAAACATTTCAGGATTTGTCTTTATTGTAATTTTTTTTTTTTTTTTTTTTTTAGAATGCCAGTTTTCTTTAAGGGCAGCTGACAATAAGAATTGTCTATGTATGCACTACAGATGCTGTTCAATATCTTTTCATGAGGAAGCCTGCTCAAAAAGGTACGAAGAATAAATTTTTCTTTAAGATTACTGATCAGTGACACACACACACACACACACCCAAACCAAATGAAAATTTTAATGAGATCAAATCGATTAAATAAAAAAAATGTAAAATAAATGTTAATCTTGTGAAACAATGTTCGAGAGAAATATCTTCAGCTTTTAGTAATTTCACTGAGATTTAAGTTCATTATTAATTTGCATAAAAAATTATAATGAACATTTATACAATGAAAATAGGGCCTACATAGAATTGTTTTTGACCTAATGTCATTATATAGCAACAATCCTTCTTGTATACCTTACCTTAAACATTTTGTGTTTTGCCTCTATTGTAATATTTTTTTTTTTTTGCATTCTTTAAACATTTTTTATGTTTTTATTTATTTATTTTTTTTTAACAGATCGCCACATTTTCTTTAGGGGAATTTTAAGTTGACATTAATCTTTTAGGTTAATAATAACCTATGCATGCAGCACAGATGCTGTTCATCATCTTTTCATAAGCAAGCCTGCTCAAGAAGGTAAGAATTAAATTTTGCTTTTAGATTACTGATCAGCAATCTGAAAGTAAATTGTTAATGGGATGGAATTTATTAAATGTAAATAAAGAAATGCTATCCTAATTTTGAAATATGCTGGTTGTGTTTTTTTTTTTTTAAGTTTCACTGTGATAATTGTTTATTTTAATTCTAGAATAACTTTTCAGCCAACTTATTTTTAAAATTACCATAGAACTCTAATTACAACAGAATATAGTTGTATTAGTAAGAGCCTGTGATAAAGTTAATATAAATAAATTGGACAAAATATAATATTGAATGAATTGAAGCTTAGCTCGATCTAGTCTGCCATTGCACTTTTAGCATAGTCAAATACCAGTGCCACATTTGCTGACACCAATTCATAACATTTAATTTAAGGAGAAGATTGAACTCCAAATTTTGAAATACCATTAATTTTTGTGTTGCTTAATAGGCTTTAGAAGCAACCTAATTTTTGAGCACCGTTTATCATCAAGGGCTGGAATAATAACCGTTAAATAGTATGTCCACATAGATAAATGTAAGGTCTTCTGATGTTTAATTGATAGATTCTTTTTATTATTAATACAGCTTGAAGGTAGTTTTATTACATGACTATAATATTTATTTGTTTGTTTGTTTGTTCCAGCTGCTGCATGGAAGTCAAAATATGAATTATTGCCACCAGTCTTGAAGTCAGCTTGTAAAGAATGCTAAGAATTGAATGAAAATGCTGTCTTGATATCTTGTTTGTGCTGTTATATTTGTCTTTTGTGTTGGTTAATTATTCCATGAATAAAAAAAAAAAAAGTTAATTGTGTAAGTTTGATTTAAGAATAAATGATCAGAGCATGCAAGTCTTATATAGTACGTTACCAAAAATTGTATTGTTTGATAGTGTTCAAACCCAAAAATGTAATTTAACTTGTCCATTACTTTATAAATATGTTGACATTATAGCTAGATGTATATAGAAATCATGCACTGATTCAATTATTATAATTTCCAAACAATTATGTCAAATAATTCTATTGCTAGATCTAAATCATCAGTGTGAAAGTAGACCTATGTAAAAGGTTAAAAATCTCATACTAAACCATTGAGCTGCATTTGAACAAAAAGGGCATTATAAACAAAAAATCACTAATGAATTTGTTTTAAACTACAGTATTGAAAAACATTAAAGATTATTCCTAATTAAGCCATAATAAAATTTAATGACTGAACCATCGGAGACAGTATTTGCATGATAATACCTAGTTGAGCCCTAATAAATATTTCAGTTACTAAACCATTAGGGCCAGCATCGGACCGATAATGGCACAATAAGGGTTATCCCTAATTGAACCCTAATTAATATTTCAATTACTAAACCATTAGGGCCAGCATTGGACCGATAATGGCACAATAAGGGATATCCCTAATTGAACCCTAATAAATATTTCAGTTACTAAACCATTAGGGCCAGCATCGGACCGATATTGGCACAATAAGGGTTATCCCTAATTGAACCCTAATTAATATTTCAATTACTCAACCATTAGGGCCAGCATTGGACCAATAATGGCACAATAAGGGTTATCCCTAATTGAACCCTAATAAATATTTCAGTTACTAAACCATTCAGGCCAGCATCGGACCGATATTGGCACAATAAGGGTTATCCCCAATTAAACCCCAATGAAAATCTCAGTTACTAAACCATTGGGGCTAGTATGGGCTTGATTAGGGCGCGATTCTGGAAATCCCCAATGAATCCGGAAGTGGGTTTACCCATTCTGGGCCGATATTGGCACGATTAGGGTAGCCCGTATTGGTCCCTTATGGGAACTTAATGACGCCAATGTGCAAACAGTATGCGCGCCCATTAGGGCGCGATTTGGGCTATTTAGGGCTGCAATTAGGGCAAAGGGGGATAACCCTAATTAAAACTGATACTGGGCCGTATAGGGCATGTTTATAAGACCATTGTTTAGATCTACTTGTTAGACTATATCTGTTAGAAGACCATTGTTTAGATCTACTTGTTAGACTATATCTGTTAGAAGACCATTGTTTAGATCTGGTTGTTAGACTATATCTGTTAGAAGACCATTGTTTAGATCTCCTTGTTAGACTATGTTAGTATACCATTGTTTAGACCTATAAACAAAGCCCTATCAAAACCATTCTGGCGCGGTGTGGGGTAATAAGGTTTCATTGGGTAGATTGACCTATTTACACTCGCCCCTATAAAAACGTTACCGGATCGGTGTGGGATTTTAGTTATTGGGCCGTTAACGTCTTTCCGCTTTCGTGCCGGTGTGGGATTTCCCCAATCACGCCAGAACCAACATGATGAAATCTTTATTATAAAATAAAAAACAATATTATGATGTTTTAAAATTTAGTATTAATTGTCTTAAAGCTAAATGTTGCTAAGAATCTAAATCTACTACCTTTAAGGGCAGAATATTAGATCTAGTCTATATGCCTATCTAGTCACGTAACTGTAAACTAATACTTAGACTTAGGACTTTGGTATATTAATATAATAATTATTATACTCATACTCATAGATTTTAGTTCTATTCTAATTCAAATATTTTGAGGTTAGAAAAAATTGACCTAGACTTATAATATAAGATATACTAAGACGTCTAAGACTTAGTAAACTTAGATCTAGATCTATTAAAAGATAGTCTAGAATAGTCTAGATTCTAAATCTAGAATAGATGTTAGTTGTTAATAACAACAATGTTATTAGAAAATTTAGTAGATATAGAATAATATTTAATATATTGTTAATACAGACTAATCTTTAATTTTTTCATACTGTTACGTATTTCTGAATCTTCTGGCTAGATGTATTAGTTTGCACACAAATAAAAACACAGCAAAGAACTTGACGACTAAACTTTCAGTTTCATATAACTTTAATGACTATTAACTCTAACAATTTATTACTGTAACATGTAGCGTAGAAGACTGTACAATATCTGTCAGTTTACAGTTAGCTATACTTCGTTGCAATTCATCTCTTCACTTAGTTGCAATCCATCTCTTCTCAACTTCCATCGAGCCGTATTCCACAGAACAGACCAACGACACACTTCCCAGTGTCGCTCCAGGTCTCCTAAAGCTGAACCAAGTCGCACTCAAGTCTACCGAATCAGAGCCGCACACGTCTTACATCGACTGTATCGACTGTAACGGCTCAAGTCCACTGTAGTTCGCTGTATAGACTTTAACGACAGTAGTCCACTCCAGTTAACTCTACCCTAGTTAACTTGCACCGAGTCGTACACATTTCTCTTCCACAGAGCCGCACACGTCTTACATCGTCTGTATCGACTGTCACGACTCACTCACGACTCCATACGACTCCATACGACTGACTTTAACATTAACTCTCTGGCTTATATAGAGTCCCTAATCGCTTGTCCAAAGTTGCACAAACACGGCTAGTATCCTCTGAAATAACACGTGAGGAAACGTCACATCCTGTCTTTGTTTATACATGTAGATTCCAGAAAACATCGGCTGCAGTGTCATCAAGTTGGGGTCACACGTAGTGACCTCTATCTGTCACTGTTCATTAGTAACTGTCCCCCTACTTAGATCTGTTCGTCCCCTGGAACAACACGTGAGGGTACGTCACATCCTGTCTTTGTTTGTACATTTAGATTCCAGGGAACACTAGCTGCTGTGTCATCTCGCCGGGGTCATACGTTGACCTCTACCTATCACTGTTCATTTGTAACACTGCCCCCTTCTTAGATCTGTTCGTCCCGAACAGATTCTACTTCATCACGATACTGATGAAATCGATCGACGATCAATTAGGAAGCTTTGGTGGTTGCCCCCTTCTCAGAGATGTTCTTTCAATCTGGCAGTTGTCCATCTTCTTTCCATAGAAGAATGGAAGCCAAATCCTCATTTTTTTCAGCAGTTCCTCACAAATGTTTTCATCAATCTTGGTATGGAAACATCGACCTTCAGATGACGACATTGGGCACTCTTGTCGAGAAAATTCATCAGCATTCTAACAAGTTCGTGCTTCACTGGCTGAGTTTTACATTTTCAAGCATCTTTTTCCAGAGCTTCTTCAGAGATGACCAGGTTCATTACAGTACAGCAATATTCACATGCTCTTCTTTTAAACAACAGTAACTGACTTGGGTTTGTACGATGTTGGGTTGATCTTCTTGTACAGTTTTATTTGTACAGTTCTATCTCAGATGGTTACTCACTTCACAGTTCTGGCATCTTACACTAGTTCTGTCCTTCTTGCTTCTGACTTGATTATCGTTCTTCTAAAACCTCTGTTATACTTCATCAAACCTATTCTAATGAGGAATGTTCTTAGATTATTCTTTAGTGGCTTCACACTTTCAACTGATTCGTAAGGCTTTCTTCTTTGGTTTATGGTTTCGGACAGAATCTTTCTAAAAACATGGGCTGTGGAGTTTCATCAGTGCAGGTGGGGGTCTATCAGTGGGAGAAGTGGTGGGCTTGTTTTCTAACAACATGGGCTATGGAGTTTCATAAATGCAGGTGGGGGTCTATCAGTGGGAGAAGGGGTGGGTTTGTATCTTGATCTTGTTGGAGCCATCCACGTTGCACTCTGCATGTGTCGCTTCCTCCGCCTCCTCAATTTGATATTTCTTTGGTTGCGTTGATGTCGTTGTCGTTGTCTTGCTTTCTTGTCGACCAATGCTGATGGCAGCCACTTAGCACATAGGAAGGTATTGCATTCCATAGCTGTAGTCATCAAGACTGTTGATCTAACACGTTGCTTCAGCATTATTCTTCGATGGGTGCTTTGCGAATGAGCTGCAAGTCCACTTGAAGGCAAGTTGTCAAACACATCATCACCTTCATCCGAGTTTGGAGGACTCGATTGTGGGGCAGGTTGATAACATTCAACGTGCAAAGGTCCATCAACTTCAGCATCAGTTTCTATTGTAATTCCTTGACTATCACCAGGGCTTCTCACGCCTACCTTGATAGCTGTACAAGCTTCTGTTAAGTCTAGAGCTTGTTGGTGTATTTCTTGGCATTCACAGTCTTCTTGCATAGCTACGTACGTACAGTTCTTGTCAAACGCATGGGTGCAATAATCAAGCTTCGAGTTCCTCTCGTAGACAATGGCAGATAGACAGAAGTCTTTAAGGCCCACAGCAACAGGCTTGGACGCAGACCCAACGTTGTCTTGATCTGTTTGGCTAGTTGAGGTACTCATATCAGGTATATCTATAGCTAAAGCTTCGGTCAAACTATAGGTCTCTTCTATTGTTTCTTCAGCGGTCTCATTCTGCTTCTCGTTGAAATAGTAACAGCTACCGTCTCTTTTCATTTCTTGTGGGCCACATTCGTTTGGTTTACTATCACAGTCACAGACAGCACAACCATCACCAGCATCTTTATCGTAATTGTCTGTATCGCCACATTCTTGGTTGGACAATTGTTCGTTGTTCATCAGTGGTGTAGCTCTTTCATCTGTCGACTCAATCTGATACTGCTGGGTGTTCAGCAGCTCGTTCATCATGATTCTAGTTTGATCTTTTATCGTATCTGTTTGTTCTTCTGTCTTGTTGGGCGTGGTAGCTATTTGTTCATTCTCATTCATGGCTTTGATCAACTGGTTAAATAAAGAAAATCTGGTGTTGATTTCTGATTCTATCTCCTTAATGCTCTCTTTCACCGAGTTCATTTTGTATTGCAAAGTTCTCAGGAGCTCCATCGTATTAGGTTTGATTTCAAATTGGCAAGTGTCTGGATTCTCATCTTCCTCCAACAGGGCTTGTCTGAGACGTGCTGTTAGCGTTTCCTTTTTTTCCGTTAAGCTGTAGACCTCTTTCTCGAAGCTCTTGTCTAAGTTCTTTCATGTCAAGTTCATTAAGAAGTTTGATGGAACACATGCTAGCCAGAAAGATCCCACTTCTGACACCAATTGTTACGTATTTCTGAATCTTCTGGCTAGATGTATTAGTTTGCACACAAATAAAAACACAGCAAAGAACTTGACGACTAAACTTTCAGTTTCATATAACTTTAATGACTATTAACTCTAACAATTTATTACTGTAACATGTAGCGTAGAAGACTGTACAATATCTGTCAGTTTACAGTTAGCTATACTTCGTTGCAATTCATCTCTTCACTTAGTTGCAATCCATCTCTTCTCAACTTCCATCGAGCCGTATTCCACAGAACAGACCAACGACACACTTCCCAGTGTCGCTCCAGGTCTCCTAAAGCTGAACCAAGTCGCACTCAAGTCTACCGAATCAGAGCCGCACACGTCTTACATCGACTGTATCGACTGTAACGGCATAAGTCCACTGTAGTTCGCTGTATAGACTTTAACGACAGTAGTCCACTCCAGTTAACTCTACCCTAGTTAACTTGCACCGAGTCGTACACATTTCTCTTCCACAGAGCCGCACACGTCTTACATCGTCTGTATCGACTGTCACGACTCACTCACGACTCCATACGACTGACTTTAACATTAACTCTCTGGCTTATATAGAGTCCCTAATCGCTTGTCCAAAGTTGCACAAACACGGCTAGTATCCTCTGAAATAACACGTGAGGAAACGTCACATCCTGTCTTTGTTTATACATGTAGATTCCAGAAAACATCGGCTGCAGTGTCATCAAGTTGGGGTCACACGTAGTGACCTCTATCTGTCACTGTTCATTAGTAACTGTCCCCCTACTTAGATCTGTTCGTCCCCTGGAACAACACGTGAGGGTACGTCACATCCTGTCTTTGTTTGTACATTTAGATTCCAGGGAACACTAGCTGCTGTGTCATCTCGCCGGGGTCATACGTTGACCTCTACCTATCACTGTTCATTTGTAACAATACTATAGGCGATAGGTCATTTAGATTAAATAATTCTAGATCTAGTTACAATCTAGTAACTAGTTATAGTCATAGACCTATAGACTTATGATCTTATAATATAGATATTTACTTTGTAGAGACTAATGTACAATAATAGGCCTACACTCCAGATCTTGATAATCTAGTCTAGAGTTTAGATCGTTTATTTTGGTTTTAAAATCAGATATATATTGAGATATGTCTAGCTAAATATGTATATAGTATATAGCCGCTATAGACTATAGCCCTATAAATGCCCTATATTGACATTATTTTTTTTTTTTAAATGTTCCTTCAGAGTTGCAGATATCTACTTGGTAGTCTAAACCTCAAAGGAGCTTAGGGAAGTGATGGCAGTTGCGGGGTATGAACCAGACGACCATGCAGAGACCATCGTGCATACCACATAACAAGGTCCAGGTAGCGTTAGATCTTTATTCACCAATACTCAATACGTTAGATTTTATTTTTTGTAAATTTTAAAGACTCTAGGCTCTAGGTAATAGAATTAAATAGATCTATACAGATCTAGAAATTCTAGATCTATAAACTAGACATAGATCTAGATTATCATATTTAGATCTAGCTAGAATATCTAGAGGTCTTAATACTAATTATTATATTATACATTTTTCTACAATTTTCAAGAATTGTCTATGTATGCACTACAGATGCTGTTCAATATCTTTTCATGAGGAAGCCTGCTCAAAAAGGTACGAAGAATACATTTTTCTTTAAGATTACTGATCAGTGACCCCCCCCCAACCAACCAAAATAAACATTTTAATGAGATCAAATCAATTAAATTAAAAAAATGTAAAATAAATGTTAATCTTATGAAACAATGGTCGAGACCAATATCTTCAGCTTTTTGTCATTTCACTGAGATCTAAGTTCATTATTAATTTGCATAAAAAATTATAATGAACATTTATACAAGGAAAATATATAGGGCCTACATAGAATTGTTTTTGATCTAATGTCATTATATAGCAACAATCCTTCTTGTATACCTTACCTTAAACATTTTGTGTTTTGCCTCTATTGTAATATTATTTTTGTTTGCATTCTTTAAACATTTTTTAGGTTTTTATTTTTTTATTTTTTTTTTATTTTCAAATCGCCACATTTTTCTTTAGGGGAAGTTGACATTAATCTTTAAGGTTAATATTAACCTATGCATGCAGTACAGATGCTGTTCATCATCTTTTCATAAGCAAGCCTGCTCAAGAAGGTAAGAAGAATTAAATTTGCTTTTAGATTACTGATCAGCAATCTGAAAGAAAATTGTTAATGGGATGGAATTGATTAAATGTAAATAAAGAAATGCTATCCTAATTTTGAAATATGCTGGTTGTGGTTTTTGTTTTTTTTTGTTATGTTTTTTTAAGTTTCACTGTGATCATTGTTTATTTTAATTCTAGAATAACTTTTCAGCCAACTTATTTTTAAAATTACCATCGAACTCTAATTGCAACAGAATATAGTTGTATTAGTAAGAGCCTGTGATAAAGTTAATATAAATAAATTGGCCAAAATATAATATTGAATGAATTGAAGCCTAGCTAGATCTAGTCTGCCATTGCCATTGATAATGTTAATATAAAAAAAATTGACAAAATATAATATTGAATGAATTGAAGCCTAGCTAGATTTAGTCTGCCATTGCACTTTTAGCATAGTCAAATACCAGTGCCACATTTGCTGACACCAATTCATAACATTTAATTTAAGGAGAAGATTGAACTCCAAATTTTGAAATACCATTAATTTTTGTGTTGCTTAATAGGCTATAGAAGCAATCTAATTTTTTAGCACCATTTACCATCAAGGGCTGGAAATATAACCTCTAAATAGTATGTCCACATAGATATTATAAATGTAAGGTCTTCTGATGTTTAATTGTTAGATTTTTTACATGACTATAATATTTTTTTTTTGTTTGTTTGTTCCAGCTGCTGTATGGAAGTCAAAATATGAATTATTGCCACCAGTCTTGAAGTCAGCTTGTAAAGAATGCTAAGAATTGAATGAAAATGCTGTCTTGATATCTTGTTTGTGCTGTTATATTTATCTTTTGTGTTGGTTAATTATTCCATGAATAAAAAATTTAAAAAGTTAATTGTGTAAATTTGATTTAAGAATGAATGATCAGATCATGCAAGTCTTATAAAGTACATTACCAAAAATTGTATTGTATGCTAGTGTTCAAACCCAAAAAATGTAATATGACATGTCCATTACTTTATAAATATGTTGACATTATAGCTAGATGTATATAGAGATCATGCACTGATTCAATTATTCATTATAATTTCCAAACATTATGTCAAATAATTCTATTGCTAGATCTAAATCATCAGTGTGAAAGTAGACCTATGTAAAAGGTTAAAAATCTCATACTAAGCCA
Source organism: Biomphalaria glabrata (assembly GCF_947242115.1). Lineage (NCBI taxonomy): Eukaryota > Metazoa > Mollusca > Gastropoda > Planorbidae > Biomphalaria > Biomphalaria glabrata. Next base: position 39,820,583 of record NC_074712.1, on the reverse strand, counting down.
TCGAGCTGCATCTGAACAAAAAGGGCATTATAAACAAAAAATCACTAATGAATTTGTTTTAAACTACAGTATTGAAGAACATTAAAGATTATCTCTAATAAAGCCATAATAAAATTTAATGACTGAACCATCGGAGACAGTATTTGCATGATAATACCTAATTGAGCCTTGAACATTTCAGTTACTAAACCATTAGGGCCAGCATCGGACCGATAATGGCACAATAAGGGTTATCCCTAATTGAGCCCTAATAAATATTTCAGTTACTAAACCATTCAGACCAGCATATGACCGATAATGGCACAATAAAGGTTATCCCTAATTGAGCCCTAATAAATATTTCAGTTACTAAACCATTCAGGCCAGCATCGGACCGATAATGGCACAATAAGGGTTATCCCTAACCGAACCCCAATGAAAATCTCAGTTACTAAACCAATGGGGCTAGTATGGGCTTGATTAGGGCGCGATTCTGGAAATCCCCAATGAACCCGGAAGTGGGTTTACCCATTCTGGGCCGATATTGGCACGATTAGGGTTGCCCGTATTGGTCCCAAATGGGAACCTAATGACGCCAATGTGCAAACGGTATGCGCGCCCATTAGGGCGCCATTTGGACAATTTAGGGCTGCAATTAGGGTAAAGGGGGATAACCCTAATTAAAACTGATATATATTGTTAGACTACATATGTTAGTAGACCATTGTTTAGATCTACTTGTTAGACTATATATGATAGAAGACCATTGTTTAGATCTGGTTGTTAGACTATATCTGTTAGAAGACCATTGTTTAGATCTGGTTGTTAGACTATATCTGTTAGAAGACCATTGTTTAGATCTACTTGTTAGACTATATCTGTTAGAAGACCATTGTTTAGATCTACTTGTTAGACTGCATATGTTAGTAGACCATTGTTTAGATCTACTTGTTAGACTGCATATGTTAGTAGACCATTGTTTAGATCTACTTGTTAGACTGCATATGTTAGAAGACCATTGTTTCTTCCTTTTGGTGAAATGTCGAAACATTATTTCTAATCTGATGATCATGAATCGCCCAAGATTGGACTTAGATGAAAAAATCAGTTTATGACATCTGTATGAATATGTTTAAGAAGCTTACGGAACGCTAATAAAAAGCTACGTAAATTGGGTTATAAGAATTTAACTTATTGTTTATTTAGATTTATACCTAGATTCCAGAAGGATTTTAATTCATTGGGGATTTTTCTGTCTTATTTTTTTATTTGCCTATTTCATTAGGAGGCCACCCAATTCTCTTCGCTTAGGGCAGTGATGCCCAACCTAATTCGACCCGCGGGCCATTATAACTTCCAACATTCATCTCGCAGGCCACATGAACGAAAAGTTATTTAAATGAAATGAAATTGTTCTAAAACTATTTTGGTAGAAACCTATGGATTTGATACTTAATTAATAGGTTAGTTGACATTTATATATTTATTTTTACGAGCTAGACTATACCTTAATTGCTCTACTTAAATGTGAGCAACACCGGCTCATGTTGTGGTCTCTTTTTGATAAATATTTCCATGGATCCTCCAATATCTAAGCATAGTTTAACAATTTTTTATTCGCGGCTCAAACCTAGAATGCCACCATATTAATTTTTATAATGCCCTTTTTATGTTGTTGATTTATTAAACAGCCACACTTTCTTTATAAAATAAATATGTTGGCTTAGTATCATGTTCAACAAAAAAAAAGGTAAAGATCTGTTAACTTTTCCAGGTAGATTCTACATTCAGAGTCCCATTTTATAAACACACAAATGTTAAAGATCATGATACCAATCCATCAGAGAAAAAGTGAGGGCCCGAACGTAGGTAAAGATACATTTTTTCAACTTTTTTTTTTGTTTGGAAGGTAGATTTCTACACTTAGAGCAGATTTTGCGGCGGGCAGGATAGAACCACGTCGTGGGCCGGATATGGCCCGCGGACCGTAGTTTGGGCATCACTGGCTTAGGGCTTCCAATTACCTAAGTTCGGTCCTGGTTGTGTAATCTGTTGTATCCAGAAAAGCAAATCCCCAATGCAGAAATGATACAATGTTTAACAAGAACCTATGATGAGGACATGGCCAGCTCAAGACAGCAGCGTAAATTTCCAATAACTAAAAATAATCGTACATTCATAAACGTTGCTTTCTTATTATTAAGAACAAACAAATATAATGAATAATAGAACAGCATTGAGTGAAGGAGAGGGAAAGCCCCAACGCAGACGAAAAGTACATTTACATTTTTACACATTGGATTTATTTTTCACTTTATACTGATGTTTCGGAAGGCGGAATAACATAGGTCTCGAGTTATGGGCACCTTTAAATGAGATCATATACATAAAGTAGTGGTTTTAAGTACTAATAACAGACCAATGATAGATGAGAGGAAAGAGGCCAAACGTAGACGAGATCAGAAAAATGAAACACAGGATCGCAGCCTAGCGGAAGAAGCCTATAGGGAAGCAGATCTGAAAGTAAAGAGAAGCTGTCGGCAAGATAAACGGGACTGGATTGAGCAGAAGGGACAAGAGGCACAAGCAGCTGCAAGCAGAAATGACACAAAAACCCTCCATCATATTGTCCGAGATCTCACTGGAGCAAAGAGTGGACATGGGGCACCAATAAAAGACAAGCAAGGCAAAACTTTGTTAACGAAAGAAGAACAGGATGCAAGATGGGTAGAGCACTTTAAAGAGACCCTTAACCAACTGTCGCCAGACATAACTTACATATTCAAGGACCCCTCTCCAGACAATGATCTCAAGGTCAAGACAGACCCAATAACTGCTGAGGAGGTTACCATGGCCATTGCAGTGCTAAAGAATAACAAAGCACCAGGACTAGACATGATATCAGCAGAAATGCTAAAATATTGGGGACAGTGCATTGTTAACAGAATGACTGATCTCTTAAATCTCTGTTGGCGAACTTCAAAAGTCCCAGAGGACTGGCAAAAGGGAGTGATTGTAAAGCTTCCAAAAAAGGGCAACTTGGCAGACTGTAACAACTGGAGGGGCATTACTCTCCTCTCTGTCCCAGGCAAAGTTTTCAGCACTGTTTTGTTGAGACGGCTTCAACAGTCTGTAGATGAAAGGCTCAGAGAAGAACAAGCAGGTTTCCGAAGAGGCAGATCATGTACAGAGCAGATTTTCGTTTTACGAAATATCATAGAACAAAGTTTTGAGTACCAACAACGGCTAACGATCAGTTTCGTGGACTTCAAAAAAGCGTTTGATAGTGTCCACCGAGAATCACTATGGAAAATAGTTAGAGAATACGGTATACCAGAAAAATTCGTCCAGATCCTACGACACCTTTACAGTCAGTCTAGTTGCTGCATTAAAACAGAAGAGGGAACAACAGAGTTTTTTACAATCGAGACAGGTGTGAGACAGGGGTGCATCTTATCTCCCTTCCTTTTCCTCCTAGCCATCGACTACATAATGAGGAGAGCAATGAACCAGACTGCCTTTGGTATTCCATGGCATGAACAACTCCGATTGACGGACTTGGACTTTGCTGATGATGTTGCACTACTCGGGGCTACAAATAAATGCATTCAAGAAATGACGGAGAGCCTAGACAGAGAGGCACCCAAAATTGGCCTCCGCATAAACTTGGATAAGACTAAAATTATGCGAGTGGGATATAAGGCAAAGGGTGTCCCCGTCAGACTTGGCGAGTCAAAGCTTGAAGAGCTGGACAAGTTCACGTACCTTGGCAGCATCATAACAAATGATGGAGATGCTTACCATGATGTAGCGTGCCGAATAGGAAAGGCAGGGAGCATTTTCCAAAGGCTGCAGCCTATTTGGACTAGCCAAGCCATTGGACTCGAGACAAAAATACACCTTCTCAACACAATCGTCATTCCAACTGCTACATATGCATGTGAGACGTGGAAGTCATCTGTCAAAATTGAGAAAAGACTAAATGTGGCTCAACAAAAATGGCTGAAACGGATTTTGGGAGTCAGTTACACAGACCGGATCTCAAACAAGGAAATCCTTTGCCGAACTGGGAGTCGAGCACTTAGTGAGGTTGTGACTGAGCGTCGCATGAGGTTTGCGGGACATGTTCTACGTCAAAATGAATTACGCACACCAAGAGTTGCGATAACATGGAAGCCAAAACGAGGAAAGCGCAAACAGGGACGTCCTCGTATTACCTGGCGACACACCTTCATGGAGGACCTCAGAACAGTGGACACCAGATGGGAAGAGGCTTCAGACATTGCCAGTGACAGATCATTATGGAGACAGCTTGCCGCCCAATGCGCCGAACGGCGCGGGAGGACCTAAGTCTAAGTCTAAACAGACCAATTTATTTAAAGTCATATAAAAACGATATTAAAAGCAATATTGGCTTTCAATAGAAATATACTAGATTTTTAAAAAATTATGTAAATGTTTTTTTTTAATATAGATACCTAGATAGGTATTAATAACTTTATGCCATATTGACTATTTATTTAATAAAAAGTTCTCTTAGTCATTGTCCTACGAAAATGTAATGTTTCAAGTCATTCAAAGTTAATTTTTTAAAAACAATATTTGAAAAATAGTTATTACCACATTTCTAGATTTATCTTTAGGAAGGAAATGTTTATATTCAAAGTATGTATAAATAGTCACTGAACTCATAATTCTGTATCTTCCGAGTGGCACTTTTGTAGAGCTCGTCTTCAAGAACTATAAGAAATAAGTTTGAAACCACGTAAAAGCAATTTTTTAAAAATTATTATTTTTTATTTAAAAATAAATTAAAAGATTATTGAAGATAACCTATTAAATTGATAATATTGTCTGAATGTATTTATAGATTATACATTAATCTCTACATATGTACAAATAGCAAAAGACAATAGAATAGCGCTGGCAGAAAAAAGCGCCAGAAAAAAAAAGCAAGGCCAATGACACTAGCTCCAGCTGGAATAACCTGCCCAGTGTGCAGCCAAACATTCCGGTCTCACATAGGTCTCACCAGCCACATGAGGAGGCACAAAACTCCAGTGCGAAGGCCTGAGATCCCTGGTTGAAAAAAGTGGTCATCATCGAACCACGAACTATGTATAACATATGTACCCAGTGGCGTAGCTAGGGTATTTGATGCCCTGTGCGGCAGTTACTTATAATGCCCTTCAAAAAAAAATAAGTTGTAAAACAGCGAGAAATTTCTAATTTCAAAATTATGTGTATTCATTATTTAACCATTGCTAATTCGCAAAGAAGCGATTTTACAAAAAGATGATACAATTGAATCTCATATGCTTACTCGCTCCAAACTATCAATGATTTTATCGAAATCAGTTTTTTTCCACTTAGACTTAGACTTAGGTCCTCCCACTTCGTTCGGCGCATTGTGCGACAAGCTGTCTCCACAAAGATCTGTCATTGGCAATGTCTGAAGCCTCCTCCCACTTGGTGTCCACTGTTCTGAGGTCCTTCATGAAGGTGTGGCGCCAAGTTATACGAGGACTTCCCTGCCTGCGCTTTCCTCGTATTGGCCTCCATGTCATCGCAACTCTTGGTATGCATAATTCATTTTGTCGTAGAACATGTCCGGCAAACCTCATGCGACGCTCTGTCACAACCTTACTAAGTGTTCGACTCCCAGTTCGGCATAGGATTTCCTTGTTTGAGACCCGATCTGTGTAACTGACTCCCAAAATCCGTCTCAGCCATTTTTGTTGAGCTACATTTGGTCTTTTCTCAATTTTGATAGATGACTTCCATGTCTCACATGCATATGTTGCAGTTGGAATGACGATTGTGACTAAGTTTTGTTTAATAGACGAAATTGATAAATTAGTAAGTCGTAAATTCATCATCGATGATCGTAAGTAATTCATCATCAAAGTAAGTTTGGTAAAACTTCGCTTGTTTGCCACACTTACCATATTAGTAAACAAAAAAAATGCGAATCAAGATGGCAATAATCGGGGACTGACATTAAAAAAACAACAACTCTAAAGCTCAATAGATTCTTGCTTTGGAAGTTCGGAGACTCCTGGAGAAACTGCCACAATTACCTGAAGCCCCCAGACAAAATTCGTATTTGTCTATGCCGCTGGGAGAACCATCGAGATTAATTTCCATCTGACGATTCAACAAAGGCGACTAAAGTTCATATTTATCATGACGTTGTTCTTATGGAGTTATTATTTCATGACCACTACGGTCCAAGGAAGGTATTTCCATCAGTAGCTCTTTCTTGTGTGTTCATACAAAAATCTATCTTCAGCTTTTTTTCGTCTGGCAATGTTTTCTTGTGGCCACTACGTCTTTGAAGCTATGCATGACAATGTACCATACAATTTATCCAGATTTTAGATAATTAGTGTGCTGTGGAAGATCATCGAGAAATATTGTCAGTTTAAACTTTCTGTAAGATTTTTTTGTTTTGTTTGGTTTTCGTGAGTTTTTATATTCAATATATTCGTTTTTATTTTGTTGGGACATGTACGTATTCGGTCTCTCAGGAAGGGATCGAACTAGGATAAGTAACTTCACTCCAGGATTTTTCTATGATTTTGTACTGCCAATTCTTCTTCAACTCGTTCGGGAAGCCCACGGAGTGGCATATTCTGCATTAAGAGAAAACGCACTATGTCCAAGATTCTCTACAGATAATCTCTCCACATTTTCCCCTCTTGCTTATTTAAATATTGAGCCTTGCTGTCATTATTGTGCCTAGTCACAGACAAACTTCCAGTTCCCTCCAAGTAAAAGATGTGTGGCTGAGATGCTAAAACCGCTGGACTACGGCTTGGCCACCTTACAAGGACTCTAGCAGGGTTGTGTTTGCTGAGCAGTTGAAAACCTTCACCCAGATCCCCCTCCCCCTTCTAACTGGTCCACAAAAGAGATTGGACCGTTACTAATTAGTAATGTAATTTTTTAAAAAAAACGTCACTATAAACGTGTCCATGGCATTGAACAATGAAGTAACATCGTGTAAAGCGTACAAAAACAAAGTGTAAAAGTGCGCTGCCTTCAGAGATTTAAACAAATCTGGTAAAATCTGATCCAAGCTGGTCTACAACTTACATTTAATTGAAGAAAGAATGTAGGACATAACAAACTGCCAAAACAAATACATGTGTTTTTTTTATTTATGTAATTACAATTTGTAGTTTTACTGAGGAAATGTGTCCTGTGTTTGATGCCCTCCTCCACTTGATGCCCCGTGCCGCCCTGCACCACCCGTACATTGGTAGCTACGCCACTGTATGTACCTCAAGGATTATTTAGCCCAGTAGACTCTACACTTGTATTTGTGCCACGTCCCTCCGTCCAAAGTTACGGTCGGCAAGTTTTATCAATGCATGAGACAAAGGTTTGTAACTCGCTCTTCATTGAGATGAGACAAGCAACATGATTTACCACAATAAGACTTATGTTTGTTTCAAGACATTTTCATTTGAGTTTAGTATGTCACTTCCATTGTTGTGCTTGCGTTCTGTTTGGTAACAGCGCTATTTACATACCATTGTTAATATTATTCTTAATACTTGATTTCTTCTAGCAAACATTTCCATGTCAAACGCTTCAGCTGCAACATTTAGTTTAGAATAGCCTTTTTTCTGATTTGAATTTACTCCTATAAAATCTACAGCAAGTGCGAACCTGAGATTAAAAATCGCCCACCCGTTTACGGTAAATCCTTCTAGAGTTTCTATCCTTATATTTTCTAGGAAAATAGTATAAGGAATGCGTTTTTGCGATACTCCTAAGGATATCTAGACTCTATATTAGTCGGTCTAAATTCGGGTTACGCTTAAATAATGTTTGCAATGTTTTATCTGTGTTTAAAGCTTAAGAGATCAAATCGTGAAAAACGGACAAGCAGACAAACAGATCACACAAAGCCTTTCATCTTTCAAGGTCAGCTAAATTTTTTTTAAAAAAAGGTAAAAAGGCCATTTTGTTTGTCATAAGTTAGAATTTATTTGATTTTTTAAATAATTTCAGAATCACGTTTGCATAACTTCGACCTTGACATTGACAATAATTGTGCCAACAGGAACAGTTTACAAATGTAGTCGTGCACACAGCATGAGGGAAAACAAAAAGTGTATGCATAGCTTTCTACCTTAGTCAGTATTGTATGAGTCAGGCAGTAGCATTTCAAAAATTAGACAACTATAAATAAATTAGCCAAATAATATTTAAAACTACAATGACTAAAAAAAAAACAAAATACACAGAAAATAACTACATGTTGTTGCTCTGTTCTTTTAATTTAACCTTCAACAATGGTAGAACTAAATGTTTCTATACACATACACATAACAGTATTCAACCGTCATACATACACACACGCCTACACCTACATATACTCCATAAAAACGTTTGGTTAACAAGTCAACTCTCTTTAAGGGAGAGAATTAGCCCAAAGATTAAATTTCAATCTGGTAAATCTTTAAGTTGTCAATAAACAGAGCTTTTTCTAATCTGAATCAACCAGTGTTTCCCAAACTTTTACTTTAACGGAACACTTCCGATTTTCGGAGAATTTAAGTTAGCGGAACCATTCGCTTGTTATTTAGGATTATTTCCCTTTGTTTCAATTTTAAAATGATAAGAGTAAGCCCGTTTTCTAAATTAAGATGTAAAAAATTATTCTAAGTAGAAAGCTATAATATTATAAACATATATTTAAGGTTTCATGACTTTGATGGTATTGTGTTCTTGAAGAGATTAACTTCTTTGTGTTTGTTGATAAGCTCAACTCTACTATCTGCTGGGGCATCAAAACCGCCTGTTTCTAGATTTATACTTTAATTTTGTTGCAAAGAAACAAACAAAAATCCTGCTTCTCACAAATCGAGTCAGGAAAAATAAGTTAAATAACAATATAACATTGGCCTGTTTGAAATATTAAATTCTTTTCGAACAGATTCGACCAGAAATCATTCAATATTTGCTCTTTGTATCTTTGTTTCAAATTAAGACTCAGAATCTTGGTCAGTTCAAAGTTCACAAGGATGTTGTTATAACTTTTTGTGTCTTCACTAAGAAGATCTAATACAATCATTTTTTCCATATATATTTCAGAATAATTCATGTCTAGGACTACCTATTTTATTGTTCCAATAGTTCATGGAACACCTATTCAAGCCTCGAGGAACAGTTTGAGAAACACTGTAATAGACATAAAAAAAAAAAACAACCACACACCGAAAAATGTAATCCCACGTGCCAAAATAGTCATTCCACTTCAAAATAAAAATAATGGAACAATATTTAAAGATGTTCATCTCTTGGCAACCCCCCCCCCCCTCTAAATAGCTTTTTGTTCTACCCGATGTACTCGATACAGGAAGAGTTGATAAGCTAGGCTTTTTTTTTTTAAAAAGGTATGTCATAATTTTTGTGTGCATCTTTAAGCACTGCAGAATAACATTGTCTGAGCTCCCCCATTTGTATTACAAAATAAATTTCAATACAGTTAACATCGATGTAGTTGGCAACGTTGAATTTCAATTTCCTTGACATTGTTAAGTTTATCGCCAAACTCCCCGATAAATAATATTGGTAAGACTATTGGTAAGACTAAAACATTGCAACAGTATTTACGTTAATGCCATGTTATTTTTTTTATGAAGCCAATTGAATCAAATGAACCGTCATGTTAGATTATGTGTTAGAATTTCGAATAGACTATAATATAGTGTTTCATTTTCAGGCCCAGCCTTGCAGCATTACGAGCAGCTATGGAGACTCGTTCTTGTGTACTAGGAGCTCCAGTCTTTATCTCTTACAATGCAGAATGCTGAAAACTAGTTTTTTTTTAACGCAGCATTCCGTAGATTACATTGTTACACATGAGCATTTGGAAGTGGCGCTATTAAAACAAACGTGGGAGCGGGTTACAGGGAAATCTGCCTTTCATTATACAATTTTTCATGACCAATCTAGAAATGATAATTATAAGATTTAATAGCATAAATAAGTGTTCCACGTCTGTTCTATCTCAATTATCAAAGTTTCTAGGCACGCGTACACACACACACATACAAACAATAACGCAACTAACTTTTAGATCAATAACTATTCCTATATAGAACACAGTGTTTAACCCAGGGTCTATATTATATATCTGTAAGAAGTCCTTTCATTCTAGGACACTGTACAATTCAATAAGACTGTACACTTGGGGTGCTTCCTGACATTCCAAGTATAAAATAGAAAAACAAATGGCATATTATCATAAAAGACTCATTCTTGTTGGACTTACTGGAGCTGCAGGATTTTAATCTGTAAATCTATATTTCTACTAAGCTTTACATAAAAGTTAGTATCAGAAATCAAAATAAAAACATTTTTAGGCCGTATTGGCTGCCATATCTACATCACGATAACTATTAATTACACTCAGAATACGAACGTAAGATCAACTATTAGTTAGCATCTCAAATTTAATTCATTCTTAATTTGATTTTAAACATAATTTTACTTCGGCTCGTATCATTCTATCTGGCCAAGTGACAAATAAACTTGAATGCGAAATGTTTCGTCTAACGTTTTGGTTAACCAATAGTCTAGGGCTTTAGCCTCTGTTGAACGTCTTTAGTCTATTCCTAAATCAACTAGCAACTATCCTGTTCGTTTATGTGCAACAGGAAAACGAAGTAGATTAAAAAAAAACGTTACACTTTTTGTTTCATGACGATAGTATGAGTGAAAGCAATACGTCTACCTGGGAACATTTCATTCGCAGACTAATTTATTCTTTTTTCAATTAGTCTGTCCAGAAAAAGAACTGTCTAAAAACGTACATATTCTGATATTTATGGTGAAATTATCAATATTTGTCTTTGCTCTGCCGACACAGTTTTTAATTCATTATTTTATTTGTAAAGTGTTTATAGTACAAACAAAAGTTAAAATTGGATCTCTATTAGTATAACATTCGAGAATGAAGGCATCTCCAGTTAAAAAAAAAATATACTAAAGTTCAAAGTCCATATATCGATTAGTTACAATAGCATCAATACAGGGGTCTACTTAGGTTTTGATATGTCTAACAACAATGTAGACAACATGTCAAAAGTAAAAAAACTAGACTACACTTATTTACACAAATTCAGCTTCGGAAATCTAAGAAAATCATAAAGTATGAATTTTAAAAAAAGCTGTTATTAAGTATACATGCTACAAGTCAAACTTGATCCAGCTGCCAAAATATCGTAGGCGAAAAGTCAAGCAACAGTAGACTTAATATTAGTACTTTAAATTATTTTGTTCTTTTAACTATCTATTTTTATAACAAACAAAAGTTTATGTTTTTTTCTGTCTAAACTAGAGACCGGGAAGCATTGTCGAAAATAATAACCAAAAAACTCTCTCGCTCTCTCCCTCGTGTTCAGATGACAAAAGTTTTGTTGTGCGCGTTGGATCAGAACATAACGAATGCTTACAAAAAGATAATTTAAAACAATGAATGAAAAAGAAAACAACACAAAGACGTGAGAATAAAAGAATGCAAATAATCTGCATAGGAGTTGCTAGTAGAGGGGGCAGGGGGAGGAAAGTCAGTACATATTGAGGTAACCATTTGGATTGTGGAAATAAAGAAAAAAAAACATTCCAATAAATAAATATGGAAGAGTCTATCTGGTAACAGAAACGGAACACCTCGACTCCATTACATTTGGCCAGATACAAGCGCACAGTTGCAGACCAAATCAGAATGTGTACATATATATCAGTTACATTTGCAAAATTTGCCTGTTTCGTTTTGGTTCAAAGCAGAAGAATTGTTATCTCAGCGACAATGGTTCTATCTAAACGTAACTTATGAGGACACAATGTTTCTAATCAGAGAGTTGGATAGAAAACGTTAAAAAGTTGAAGCAAGAAACAAAAAGTGTTTGGGTTTCTATGGAAACATTTCGAACACGTTTAATTGTTTCGTGTCAATTTTCAATTTGAATAAATAAAGAAATGTTTTTTCATATTTTGTTCATAGACGTCTGTCTACATTCGAAATCAATTTGGTCTCTCTTATTTCTATGGGCCCCTTCGTTCAAATGTACACATTCTCGTCAAAAACATATTTGAATATTTCATTAGATTAAATGTTTCAACAAGTACTTACTTTTCATTGATTACATTATACTTTAGTAATTGACATTTCAAAACGTTTAAAGTGACAAAAACAACTTTGACCTTTTTTTTTAGCCAACCGATTGATGTTCATTAAACAAACAGACACTTGCATGTGAGGTTATTCCACATCTTATCTTATATGTTACAGACGTGACTTCATGTGTTCATGTTTATCTAGTCATGCATGTTAATCAATGACTTAACTCTGCAAAGTCGTTGGTTTTGCTGGCTGATTCAGGCAACCCATTCTTTTCTCTAATGGCACTAAGGAAGAAGGAAAGATACAGCTCTAATTTTAGACTGCATTTAAACAATAAGGACATTTCTAATAATAGATTAATATTGTAAGAAGCATTTTTAAAGTAGGGATCTTTAATCTTCTATTAACGTAGCCATGTTGACTCAGTGATAAAGTCTCTGGTTGCCGATTAAAAGTTCTCGTCAAGAATTCCAGTGAAGTCTGAGATTTTTTCATTCACAGTATTGGAGAGTTCCTGATTTATGCAAATTTTGAATTTATATTTACATGAAATTTTAATAAAGTGTTGTCTCAAAAGACGAAATTTTAAAAACGACATTTTTGAGGGTCGAAGCTAGTGACTAAGATTTCTACTAAATTGAGGACTACTTATAATACTTAGCATATTATCGTCACTCGAAATTCCATTCAACACATTGTTAAAACAAAAAAGGATGCGTCTTTATCTAATTACTGATAATGTAGTGAAAGTAATAAAAGAATCTAACGTTTAAAGTAGTGCCTGCACTACAATTCTATACACTACATTAGACACCCATAATCCTCTCATACCAATTTGTTGACATATACCGGTTCATATTTAGAACTATATACAGCAATACTTTGCCACAGCAACATGGCCAGTTTGTATATTGTATGATTCCGTGAATAAAATGTACAGAAATATAAATATGTTCATTTACTATGCTGCTTTTCCAAAACTATAATATAAACCTGAAAATTGACGGGAAAAAATATATATAAAAAAAAAACAACATGTATTAAACCCGGGAGGGAACTTATCATGATTATTTTTACTTTTGTATGGAGAGACTATTATAATATTTGTCCTGCTCAAAAGTTTTAGCCTTATGACCTCTGACATGTATAGAATAAGATACAAATGGCTGCCGTTGTTCTATATCTTGTAGGCTTCAAGACGTACTTAGTATTTAATGTCTCTGAATTATTTTCTTCTGTTGCATGTTAATGAAAAAATCAGTTTTGTATATACTTAATGCTATAGAACAGATGTTTCATGATTTGACATTTGATCTACACATTTAATCCGATAAGTTGCCAGGGTTGGTATAATCCGATGCGGTGAGCTAACTGTATCACTCGTTTAAATTGGTGCTTAACATTGTAGACTTCTCTTATAAATTACAGATGTTACTTCAAAATGAGAAGATAGTTACGTCATACGCTTATCCAGGTATTAATCTAGTCATGCATGTTAATCAGAGACTTAAACACTGAAAAGTTTATGGTTTTATTGGCTGATTCAGGCAACCCATTCCATAGTGTATTGACACTTGGGAGGAAGAAGCACTTATACGAATTAGTCCTAACATATAGAATAAGAAATGTGCCTTTATCTTTGTTTTTTATTACTGAGTATTTTATAAGGTTGTATTTTTGTATTTGAAAGTAATGGTTCAATACTTTATGTATTATTGCTACTTTAGTCTTCTGCCTGAAGTGTCTTAAATTTAATAAAATTTTTAGTAATGTTGGTACTCTCGTCAAATGTTTATCATGAATCTCACTGCTCTATTTTCCGTCTGTTCTAGTTTCTTAATTTGAGGGGTCCAAAACAGAGGATGCACAATTTAATGAAACACTTTTGACTTCAATATCTATCTACAAATTACTAGAATAAATTAGAGAAAAGTTCACCACAATGAAAACGTTGATGATTATTTATACCTGATGTAGGTCGACCAAATTATTTCAATTTGTTTCTCTGATTTCGTCTTTACGCCTTGATACAATAACAATCAACACATGATTTGTTTTTTGTTTTTTTCAGACTCGAGAGAACAGCTTTGAATGTCATGTCATTCCTACTGGTACTGACTCAAAACATCTATCACTGTCTTTCTCATGTATGGCCAATTGTTTTAGTATTTTTTTATTTGTATATACTTTCTGTAAATATGTAATATTTGAAGTCAAAACTATTGAGCATGTATGTACCAAACTAGTGGACACGTGATAAACTAGTGGACACGTTATAAACTAGTGAGAAAAGAGTGTAGGCTAAAGGTGAACTAGATTCAAGGTTTGTAACAAAACAAACAAAAAATATTTGTAGTCCAGACAGTCATGAATACATTCCAGAAATGTCAAAGAAGAATTGAAAATTGAAAATAAAAAACCCCAGAGTTAATGAATAGGGAGACCTTCTGTTCAGATCTTCAGTCAGTCTAAAGGCAGCGTAGTAAGATCGTTGCAATGGTAGCAGTGGACTTCTATATTTACAATCAGTACACAATATGTAAAGTATTCATGCGGTAACCAACATTCTGATATTGGCATTGTAGGAAACATTTAGATCGCACCATTTTTCTGGGCAATAGGAATCTTCCACTAGTGATAGATAATGTTACTCCAAGTGAAGATGTGCTGTATGGTATCGATCTTTATTGTTACGTGATGACACATTCTGAAAGCAGGTCTTAGAACTTGAATGGATGCACTGATAACACGACGGAGGTGTTCATGAAGAATCACAAGTTTTCCAACGGAAAGATAAAAAAAATGGCTGTAATAGATTGTTAACCCAACTTGAAACTTTTGGTGGAAACAAAATCTTGATGACGTATCATACTTTGCTCTCATCGTCATCAGGGCCTGATCTCTTTCGGGAGTCATTTCTCTCTCTTCTGGCGCCGCCCCTGTCGCCGCTCCCTCCCCTCTCCCTGTCGCCCATTCTTCTACCTCCACTGACGCTACCCACTCCCCCTTCGACGTCTCTGTCCAAAATGACAACGCCACCCGCCGGCACTAGCGAGATGGCGTTGGTTTGGTGGTGGGCGTTGGGCGCGCTGCCCTGGGAGCTGATGCTGTTGGCAGGCTTGGTTTTGGGCTGAGGTTTTAGGCACTGGACGAGATTGACTATCTCCCCTTGAATGTTCGCAAGTGCCTGTACGACATTGCACAGGGCTTTCTGATTCTCGGCCATCAGGCGCCTGATGAACTCTACATCGTCCTGAAGACGATTCGTCTCTTTGTGGTTGGCCTGGAGCTGTTGAAGTCTCATATCTAGCAATTTCTGGGACCTGGAGGTAGAAAAAGATAAGATAATTCTATTGGTACAACAAATGTAAATTCAGTTTGACAACAATTGTACACCTCAGCATTACCACTATTAACAATATTAGCAATAATAATATAGACACAAACACGAACAACACTCACATACGTAAACTACACACACACACAGACACACACACACACACACACACAGCGCTTTATGAATTTGCCTTGTATTCACTTCTCGTTGAGAACACGTAACCTTGAAACACCATTGAACTGACATTGGTATAAAGTTTTTAAATCTTTCTGTTCTAGTCTCAATGGCGTGGACCCGACCACTTCTCCCAGATCTAATGTAACTGTGGTGTGATGGATGCAAATTGTCTATAAGAATTGTGTGTGTTTGAGAAAGGCAACTTTCATGAAAAAACAAGTTCTTCAAGAGATAGTAGCCTTCATCAACTGATATATACGATGCTTTTTTTTTTAAATGAGTCTTTTTTGTTGGTGACTTTGTGCAAGTGAAGACAGTCTTAAACAATGTTAAGGTGAATATAGGCATCAATACAATCTTTTGGATAAGCAGGTAAGCACAAGACACCAACTACATAGCAGATGTATTTATAAATTAAACGCAAAGCGATTATCTAGAAAATGCATGCACAAAAATATGCTATTTACAGCTCAATAGAAGAATTTTTAGAAATTCTATTAACTTTAAGTAACCAGTTTAATGTAGAATATCTTAACCCACTCAACCACAGTGATTTCAAATAGCCTATTCAACCACAGTGATTTCAAATAACCTATTCAACCACAGTGATTTCAAATAGCCTATTCAACCACAGTGATTTCAAATAACCTATTCAGCCACAGTGATTTCAAATAGCCTATTCAACCACAGTGATTTCAAATAGCCTATTTAACCACAGTGATTTCAAATAACCTATTCAACCACAGTGATTTCAAATAGCCTATTCAACCACAGTGATTTCAAATAACCTATTCAGCCACAGTGATTTCAAATAGCCTATTCAACCACAGTGATTTCAAATAGCCTATTTAACCACAGTGATTTCAAATAGCCTATTTAACCACAGTGATTTCAAATAGCCTATTTAACCACAGTGATTTCAAATAACCTATTCAACCACAGTGATTTCAAATAGCCTATTCAACCACAGTGATTTCAAATAACCTATTCAGCCACAGTGATTTCAAATAGCCTATTCAACCACAGTGATTTCAAATAGCCTATTTAACCACAGTGACACAAACTAATCATTTGATTTAGCCTTAGCGCTATAGAGTCATTAATGAATCATATATTTTGATATTTTAAAGTTATTCTTTAATTTATAAAAGGGCCTTTTTTTACGAAAAAAATACTCAGAAAGACACAAAGATAGAGTCAAGTTTCTTATTCCATAAGCTGGGACGAATACGTACAAGTGCCTGTTCTTTCCTAGTGCAATTAGAGTATGGATTGGGTTGCCTGAATCAGCCAGGATGACCAATGATTTTAGTAGAGTTTAAGTCACTGCTTAACATGCATGACTAGGCTGACAAAATGTTTAAACAAAGAGTAGCTCTGTCAAAATGCTACTTAAGAGTTTGGTTATTTAACGTGGGAGTACCTCTGTATAGCGTCCAGTTGAGGTATGGCTAATGTTGTAGCTATTGGTAAGTTGGAAGCTGAGGATCTTCTGTTGTATGGCCTTGAGCCACCCTTCCTCCTGGTAGATCTGTAGTCTGAAAACAACACAGCACAGTATCAAACGATAGTTTTAACAACCAGATCTACATAGACAACATTGAAGAGGGCTGAAATAAGGGGAGTAACTCTACTTAATAAACAAGAAAAACTAAAAATAAAAAAAAAAAATAAAGCTTATCTAACCGTTAATTACTGCGATGTATCTGAAAATTACAGGGTACTCCAGTGGCGTAACTAAGGGGGGGGGGATGGGGGGGAATTTTAAAATCCCCCCGGGCCCCCACCTAGGGGGGGGGCCCAAATGGGTGTCCGAAATTTATTGTAAATACATAAATTAATATATTTGATTGACAGATAGTGTCAACGGGTGTTTTTTTTTTTCAACATTTATGGATTAAATTTATCACAAAGGCTAAACCTAGATCTAGGTCTATCAGTACGTTGACTTTGTTGACATTTTACAAATATTTTTTCCCACAGAGATCAAAGTTTTTTTTTAAGTTAGTTTTACATTTTAAACTTACTAGATATTCTAATAATATATCTAAATGTCGAGTATTTTATGGCTACACTAATTAACCTGGAATCAAAATTTACAGAATCGAGTAGGCCTATAACAGATCCAAAAGTTATTCTTAATAATGCTAGAATAGTCCATTATTCGGGTTTGGCGTCTATAATTTCAGAATTAAACTTCACACTCGAGTTATTACCCCTCTATTCATCTTTCCTCAATCCAATGGAAACTATTTTATTTCCATCTAATCCTTTTGCAATAAAAACAATAAACAATGACTTAATATCTTACAATATTAGCACATCATTCCTTTTGAAGTTATTATCACACCCTTCCTTTTAAAGTTCTTAAAAGTGATATCTACTAGCAGGGCCGCCCTAGCATTAGCGGGGCCCTATGCGAAACGGATCGCGCGGGGCCTAGTCTGGGTAGGGATGAGCATAGGCCTAATGTCAAAATTATTTTTTTTTAATTAGAAAATAGGCCTCCTTTCGTCTTTGCAATACATTTTTATCAAATGAAAGCTTGCAATGCCACTTTTTATTTATAGGCACCCCAAAATTTGAATTTCGTCTATTCTTTAGGAGATTTGAATTAATTCAAAAAAAGTTCAGGACTTTATCATATATTTTGCCTTCTCTTGAGATTTCCTGGAGGCCCTGGAAAATCAGGAGGTCACGAAAACCCTGTTATTTTATATACATTATAATGGTTTAATTTAATAATGTACACTTAGAATTAGCGCGGGTCCTATGAAAGCGCGGGGCCCACTGCCACCGCATAGGCTGCAGTGGCCTAAGGCCGGCCCTGGCTACTAGGAACTTTAACAAATCGTCCACTTCTGGTTGTCTTGACTGGCACAACAAGTTCTCTAGACGTTGGTCTATAACTGTCTGTTTCGTTTCTTCCAACAGTTTGCAGTTCATTGTCTCCATCGGTATCATAGTACCCAGAGATGTCTTCATCGAAACTCTTATTCAAAAAGCGTTGATTTTTTCTGTATGTTTTTCCGTTTGTCTTCATGATGTAAGATCTGGGTGCTGAATGTTTTTTTATGACAGCTGCTTTCTGCCATGTTTGACCTAGACGAACTCTCCGACAGAATAATCTTTAGGTAGTCTTGCTTTTGCATTGTACTTCCCTTTGCTTTTCATCTGTCGTTCGTTGAGTAATGTCTCTGCATTTTCAGCTACCGATGGTTTCAATAGTTTGGGATCAGTTGGAATGATTCCCCAAGTCTTCTACTCGTCAGCAGTTGTGATGGTGAATACAACAGTCCACTTATCGGAGTATTTCTATACTCGAGCATAACGAGATATGGATCTTTCCCACTTTTGTATTCTCTGAATCCTTTGGCTTGCGCACAAAACATAAACAACCAACAATGACGTACTATCATATAATATTAGCACAGAATCTTCTTCATGCAGTGGAAAATTAAGAATTTTTTGCCTATCTTGAATTCTGGTCACAGCTCTTGCGCCCAATTAATATAGTTCAGAAGGAAATACAAAAGTCTGGACTGCATATACGGGAAGCTGCTAAAGAAATTAGTACCCTTTCATGCTTTCTGCAAAATGATGAGAAACTGACAAAAAAACAATCCATCGAAAAAGCAAAAAAAGGTAGTGAATACTATGGATTCCCTGTAATCAAAACAACCAGAAGAAAGAAAAGACTTGATGGGAAGTTGAGTTATAATGTAGGACTGTCAATAAAACTGCCATTCAAACGTGTTGCGACAGAAGTGCTGGACAGATTTCATATGGAGATGAAGGGCAGATTTCAAAGGCTGGAAAGAAAATGGATACCTTTGGGTTTCTTCTTGAACCAAGACACCTGTTAGATGAAGACCCGCTTATGACAAACTGTGCTACGTTTCCTGTTTGTATGATGAAATAAATGGCAAATCCCTTTTTCAATGATGTCATTGATTCACGAGCACTTTTCATTAACAAACCAGTAATACAACCACCAATAGACATATTGAGGAAACAGGCTTCATATGGTAATTACGTGTGCTCAAACTTTGCAACCTCCTCCGAATAATGCTAACTCAGGCCACTTCCATTACGTCATGTGAGAGATCATTCTCAAAGCTCAAGTTCATCAAAAGCTATCTCAGGAGCACAATGACGCAAGAAAGGCTTATCATGGCTTTAATGTCAGTGAAGTCACAAATACTAGAAAGTATCGATGTAGTTGATGTTATAGATGTCTTTGCTGCACAGAATGCACGACGTTAAGCGATATCAATTTAGATTTGTCACTTGTGCATTATTTAACTAATAAATAAAGGTATTATTCATTAAAAGAGTCTTGATTACTTTTTAAGTTTACTGATATACTGAATCAATTGGATTTGGGGCGTATATATTTTTGCGTACATTATCCCATGTCATATGTTGAATGTCAAAATGTAAGGGGCCCCCAAAGAGGTCAATCCCCCCGGGCCCCCAAATCCCTAGTTACGCCCCTGCAGGGTACAGCTCCATTTTCGCTTAATAAAACGAAATTAATTAATTAATACTAATTGATTAACTCATTGGTTAACTTTTGGTTTTGATTCGTTTATTGTTGTCGACTTTGAATAATTAAGCAACATTTCCACTTGCTCCAAGAATCGGAAGTGGGAGAGAAATGTGCGAAAATGTAATAAGGGGATTAAATCCATATATAGATCCACATTTTTCATGAAGTAGCAGTTATTTCCAGATCAACCAAATAATTAATCACCAATATTTAATTAACTAATCTTTTTTTTTATTAATCCATGTCTTGCCATGTACAATGAATAATTGTTCAAAGTTTCAACTTTATCCAAGAATGGGAAAGGTTCAAACCTTTTACTAGATAGATAGACCACTGGCGGATCCAGGGGGGGGGGGGCGGTAGGGGCGATCGCCCCCCCCCCACTCGGCCGAACTCCCCCCAGGTGGGGGGGCGGACGAATTTTAGTATAGAATTCACACAATTTGTATGCGAATTTATTACTTATGTTAATAATATATACTAATTATTTATATTTTAACCTATTTTTAGATTATTTCGCCCCCCCCCTTCTAGAATTTTGGCCGATTTGGTAGTGTCGGGAGGGGGCGATGGCATCAATCCGCCCCCCCCCCCCACCATAAACTTTCGAGTGGGGAGTCGGTCCTATTTATTTGTAGAAATCACAGTTTGCTAACAGAATCAATTAAATATCTATATGATTAAAACTTGCTATTGGTATTTTAACCGGTCTTTATATAATTTCGTTCACCTGTTGGCCGATTGGAAGGGGAAAAGAAAATACCTCCACCGCCCTTCCAATCTAAACCCTTTGAGTGGGGGGGGGGGCGGTCCTACTTTTATGGAGAAATCATAGTATGTGAACAAAATTAGTCGAATATCTATATAATATAAACAGGTGGAAGTGCGATACATGCAATCCCCTTCCCCCCATCGGACAAACTAATACTTTTTCTTTTTGTATTATAGTAAGAAATTACAAAATTTAAAAAATCTGTCACTAATACAATTTATATATGCTATAAAGTTAATTCTTATATCGAGTCGCCCCACCCCTATTCTTTAATGCCAAATGCAATCTTTAGCAGAAATTATTAAAGGAGCGAGGATTAATCATTTTCACTCTACCGCCCCTTCCCTTTCCAGACAAAGTTTATGTAATTTCACATGAATTTATCATAATTATTTTAAGAAAGACTATGCATTGGAAAAGTTAAAATTCAAACGAAATTTTTCAGTATAAAAGTCATGATTGAGATGAGTTCTAAACTCAAATTACGATGTCATAGTCACCTTTTCCCAACCTTTACTCAATCTGATATTTTTCTAGTTAAATAAATTTGGGACTATAGCTCACAATTTATTCTTCTATTTTCTTAAATACTATTTATCAAAAATTTTTTTTTTCGGCGGCGATCCTCAAAGCAAAAATCTAAATATGTGGGGTATCCTATCTTTTCAAGGAACAAATCAGTTTTATTTGCAATGTATTATGGGCCTTTACATTTATATTATAATATTTTTCAAGTACAAAATTATTCGAAAGGTCCTTTTTAATAGTATGAATAATGAGCTTTAGGTCAGGAGAATGCGTTTCTGCAGTGAAGAATGAAAGAAAACGCTTTTGGGCGTCGGGGCTTCGCCCCGAAATCCATTGATGAATAATGAGCTGCAGATGTCAGGAGAATGCGTTTCTGCAATGAAGAATGCAAGAAAATGCTTTTGGCGTCGGCGCTTCGCCCCGAACTCCATTGATGAATAATGAGCTGCAGATGTCAGGAGAATACGTTTCTACAGTGAAAAAAGCAAGAAAACGCTATTGTCGTCGGGGCTTCGCCCCGAACCCCACAAGAGAACCTTATAGCGCTGCCCCAGTTGTTTTGTTTTCGCCGAAGGTTGAGAAATGATATATATATATATATATATATATATATATATATATATATATATATTTATACGTTTGTGTGTGTGTGTGTGTGTGTGTGCGCGCGCGCGCTCTATGCACGTTTATGCATAGGGTTAGGGTTTATTGGGCGTTAGGGTTAGGGTGTGGAAAAAAATCGCCCCCCCCCCCCCACTTCAAAGTTCTGGATCCGCTAGTGGTTTGAGTGATATTAATGATTTTTAACTAGTCTACTCGATATCTTTGTACCATTGAAGTAATACCATTCCAGCAGGTGATGGGGAAAAGAGATTAAGACTAAGTAAAAGGTGTAATTAAGTAATTATGTTACAATGTGTTTTTATAATGCACAAATTGTAAGACAAATTTCCTCATGTATAATTAGTATTATTTTTGTTATTATTATTAATTTTTCCAAAAATGTTCACATTTATTTCCATTGTATTTCAGGTAGTTCTGTCTCAGGCTCTGAATAAATTAATTAGGAATTTTCCCATTTTTTTATTTCATTTTGTAATGCTAAAAATTATTATATAGGGATATTCATAGATGAATACATTTATAAATAGCTAGCTTTTTTGGTATATCCGATTTACAGAATAGGGCATTGATATGTATTTCTTTGTCACCTTTTAGCGCCACACATTATTCTAATCTCCTCCGATCTAGCACACATTAATTTTAAATGTTTATTTGACGACTGTGGAATTTCAAAGACACGTATTCAACAGCTTTGATCTAAATTCAAATGAACACCTAAACACATGAACACCTAAACAAATGAACACTTACACAAATGAATATCTAAACACATGAGCATCTAAACACATGAACACCTAAACACATAAGCACATACCACACATGAACACTTACACACATGAATATCTAAACAAATGAGCATCTAAACACATGAACATCTAAACACATGAACACCTAAACACATGAACACCTAAACACATAAGCATCTTCCACACATGAACATCTAAACACATGAATATCTAAACACATGAACACCTAAACACATACACACATGAACACCTAAACACATAAGCACCTACACACATGAACATCTAAACACATACACACATGAACACCTAAACACATAAGCACCTACACACATGAACATCTAAACACATACACACATGAACACCTAAACACATAAGCACCTACACACATGAACATCTAAACACATGAACACCTCAGTGTGAAATGAATGCTAAACGTAAAGGACGAGTCAGTCTTACGAGACTTATAATCCTCTTCTTCCTCTGGTATAGGTGGCGTTGCAAATGGAATTCTGCTTGGAGTTTCAGGAACTGGCGGAGGTGGACCATCTGGAATTGTAGGATCCCAAATTTCCACTTCTTCAGCCCTGACGTTACCATGAGCATCTTTAGCTGAAAGAAAATAGTTCCTGTATTCAGCTTGTATGATACTTTGTGTTCATAAGTTGAGTTTATCGATGTATCAAATATATCAAACTATCTATCAACGAACATTTTCACAAATGTTTTCTTATTTTACTCGTAGAATTTTTCAAAACAAATAGAACTAGACAGATCGCCTTTTTTCCCTTCATTTTATGAAAAGCACCCTTGAAAGTTGAATGAAATCCCCAAAGAATCCCTGAATTTAAGTCTTCACTGATGTCTATTAATTAAAATAATGAGACACAATTTCATTATTCATCCAACCATTGACCAAAAAAATATATAATAGATGTCATTACAACATTTTTTTTATTTCTGGTCGCAATATACAGAAACAATAGTTATAATATTCAGAATCTGCGTG
This sequence comes from Biomphalaria glabrata, assembly GCF_947242115.1. Lineage (NCBI taxonomy): Eukaryota > Metazoa > Mollusca > Gastropoda > Planorbidae > Biomphalaria > Biomphalaria glabrata. The sequence goes on along the minus strand of NC_074712.1, from coordinate 39,796,717 downwards.
TGGAAGATCAATGTAAGCATGATCTCTGCCGTTTCATGCATGAAGGGCAGGGAAAGTTGTACGAGACATTGACTCTAACTTCTGAGAAGTGGGGGGGGGGATCTAGAGAGACAAGCACTCTGCCTCCAGGACTTCAGTTCATCAATGAGAAGCTGACTTATGGGCTGTGACTAGATTGAAGTCTATTACTCATGGGCTGTGACTAGATTGAAGTCTATTACTCATGGACTGTGACTAGATTGAAGTCTATTACTCATGGACTGTGACTAGGTTGAAGTCTATTACTCATGGGCTGTGACTAGATTGGAGTCTATTACTCATGGGCTGTGACTAGATTGAAGTCTATTACTCAAGGGCTGTGACTACATTGGAGTCTATTACTCATGGGCTGTGACTAGATTGAAGTCTATTACTCAAGGGCTGTGACTACATTGGAGTCTATTACTCATTGGCTGTGACTAGATTGGAGTCTATTACTCATGGACTGTGAAAAGATTGGAGTCTATTACTCATTGGCTGTGACTAGATTGGAGTCTATTACTTATGGACTGTGACTAGATTGAAGTCTATTACTCATGGACTGTGACTAGATTGGAGTCTATTACTCATGGGCTGTGAAAAGATTGGAGTCTATTACTCATTGGCTGTGACTAGATTGGAGTCTTTTACTCATGGGCTGTGAAAAGATTGGAGTCTATTACTCATTGGCTGTGACTAGATTGGAGTCTTTTACTCATAGACTGTGACTAGATTGGAGTCTATTACTCATGGGCTGTGAAAAGATTGGAGTCTATTACTCATTGGCTGTGACTAGATTGGAGTCTTTTACTCATGGACTGTGACTAAATTGGAGTCTATTACTCATGGACTGTGACTAGATTGGAGTCTATTACTCATGGACTGTGACTAGATTGGAGTCTTTTACTCATGGACTGTGACTAAATTGGAGTCTATTACTCATGGACTGTGACTAGATTGGAGTCTATTACTCATGGACTGTGACTAGATTGGAGTCTATTACTCATGGACTGTGACTAGATTGGAGTCTTTTACTCATGGACTGTGACTAGATTGGAGTCTATTACTCATGGACTGTGACTAGATTGGAGTCTATTACTCATGGACTGTGACTAGATTGGAGTCTATTACTCATGGACTGTGACTAGATTGGAGTCTATTACTCATGGACTGTGACTAGATTGGAGTCTTTTACTCATGGACTGTGACTAAATTGGAGTCTATTACTCATGGACTGTGACTAGATTGGAGTCTATTACTCATGGACTGTGACTAGATTGGAGTCTCTGACCTTTCATCGAGTACAACTCACCTATCTCCTTCTCATCTTTGGCCCTCTCCAGTTTAAATAGATAACGTTTGACCAATCTATGCATGATGTCGGAGTACGACGTCTCGTCTGGTTTTAGTTCCAGGTTCTTGCACACAGTCTCACGCCGTTTCTAAACAAAAAAAGACACAACAATAGTGGGTGAAGTTAACGTCTGAATAGAGTATGAAGTTATTGGGTACGTTCGTAGATCTTCATTCAATTTAAAGAATGTAAGGTATGTTTTTAAAGTAATTTAATAATATCACTTAGAGCTAATTTTATTTTTGTTATATTTGACATTTATTTTCAAACTAGACTAAGTACATGCAGCTGTCACTTCAATGTTTGCATGTAATAGTCTCTGGTAATAGTTCCATGCAGCTGTCACTTCAATGTTTGCAGGCAATAGTCTCTGGTAATAGTTCCATGCAGCTGTCACTTCAATGTTTGCAGGCAATAGTCTCTGGTAATAGTTCCATGCAGCTGTCACTTCAATGTTTGCAGGCAATAGTCTGTGGTAATAGTTCCATGCAGCTGTCACTTCAATGTTTGCAGGCAATAGTCACTGGTAATAGTTCCATGCAGCTGTCACTTCAATGTTTGCAGGCAATAGTCTCTGGTAATAGTTCCATGCAGCTGTCACTTCAATGTTTGCAGGCAATAGTCTCTGGTAATAGTTCCATGCAGCTGTCACTTCAATGTTTGCAGGCAATAGTCTGTGGTAATAGTTCCATGCAGCTGTCACTTCAATGTTTGCAGGCAATAGTCTCTGGTAATAGTTCCATGCAGCTGTCACTTCAATGTTTGCAGGCAATAGTCTCTGGTAATAGTTCCATGCAGCTGTCACTTCAATGTTTGCATGCAATAGTCTCTGGTAATAGTTCCATGCAGCTGTCACTTCAATGTTTGCAGGCAATAGTCTGTGGTAATAGTTCCATGCAGCTGTCACTTCAATGTTTGCAGGCAATAGTCTCTGGTAATAGTTCCATGCAGCTGTCACTTCAATGTTTGCATGCAATAGTCTCTGGTAATAGTTCCATGCAGCTGTCACTTCAATGTTTGCAGGCAATAGTCTGTGGTAATAGTTCCATGCAGCTGTCACTTCAATGTTTGCAGGCAATAGTCTGTGGTAATAGTTCCATGCAGCTGTCACTTCAATGTTTGCAGGCAATAGTCACTGGTAATAGTTCCATGCAGCTGTCACTTCAATGTTTGCAGGCAATAGTCTCTGGTAATAGTTCCATGCAGCTGTCACTTCAATGTTTGCAGGCAATAGTCTCTGGTAATAGTTCCATGCAGCTGTCACTTCAATGTTTGCAGGCAATAGTCTGTGGTAATAGTTCCATGCAGCTGTCACTTCAATGTTTGCAGGCAATAGTCACTGGTAATAGTTCCATGCAGCTGTCACTTCAATGTTTGCAGGCAATAGTCTCTGGTAATAGTTCCATGCAGCTGTCACTTCAATGTTTGCAGGCAATAGTCTCTGGTAATAGTTCCATGCAGCTGTCACTTAAATGTTTGCAGGCAATAGTCTCTGGTAATAGTTCCATGCAGCTGTCACTTCAATGTTTGCAGGCAATAGTCTCTGGTAATAGTTCCATGCAGCTGTCACTTCAATGTTTGCAGGCAATAGTCTCTGGTAATAGTTCCATGCAGCTGTCACTTCAATGTTTGCAGGCAATAGTCTGTGGTAATAGTTCCATGCAGCTGTCACTTCAATGTTTGCAGGCAATAGTCTCTGGTAATAGTTCCATGCAGCTGTCACTTCAATGTTTGCAGGCAATAGTCTGTGGTAATAGTTCTATGCAGCTGTCACTTCAATGTTTGCAGGCAATAGTCTCTGGTAATAGTTCCATGCAGCTGTCACTTCAATGTTTGCAGGCAATAGTCTGTGGTAATAGTTCCATGCAGCTGTCACTTCAATGTTTGCAGGCAATAGTCTCTGGTAATAGTTCCATGCAGCTGTCACTTTAATGTTTGCAGGCAATAGTCTCTGGTAATAGTTCCATGCAGCTGTCACTTCAATGTTTGCAGGCAATAGTCTCTGGTAATAGTTCCATGCAGCTGTCTCTTCAATGTTTGCAGGCAATAGTCTGTGGTAATAGTTCTATGCAGCTGTCACTTCAATGTTTGCATGCAATAGTCTCTGGTAATAGTTCCATGCAGCTGTCACTTCAATGTTTGCAGGCAATAGTCTGTGGTAATAGTTCCATGCAGCTGTCACTTCAATGTTTGCAGGCAATAGTCTGTGGTAATAGTTCCATGCAGCTGTCACTTCAATGTTTGCAGGCAATAGTCACTGGTAATAGTTCCATGCAGCTGTCACTTCAATGTTTGCAGGCAATAGTCTCTGGTAATAGTTTCATGCAGCTGTCACTTCAATGTTTGCAGGCAATAGTCTCTGGTAATAGTTCCATGCAGCTGTCACTTCAATGTTTGCAGGCAATAGTCTGTGGTAATAGTTCCATGCAGCTGTCACTTCAATGTTTGCAGGCAATAGTCACTGGTAATAGTTCCATGCAGCTGTCACTTCAATGTTTGCAGGCAATAGTCTCTGGTAATAGTTCCATGCAGCTGTCACTTCAATGTTTGCAGGCAATAGTCTCTGGTAATAGTTCCATGCAGCTGTCACTTCAATGTTTGCAGGCAATAGTCTGTGGTAATAGTTCCATGCAGCTGTCACTTCAATGTTTGCAGGCAATAGTCTGTGGTAATAGTTCCATGCAGCTGTCACTTCAATGTTTGCAGGCAATAGTCACTGGTAATAGTTCCATGCAGCTGTCACTTCAATGTTTGCAGGCAATAGTCTCTGGTAATAGTTCCATGCAGCTGTCACTTCAATGTTTGCAGGCAATAGTCTCTGGTAATAGTTCCATGCAGCTGTCACTTCAATGTTTGCAGGCAATAGTCTGTGGTAATAGTTCCATGCAGCTGTCACTTCAATGTTTGCAGGCAATAGTCACTGGTAATAGTTCCATGCAGCTGTCACTTCAATGTTTGCAGGCAATAGTCTCTGGTAATAGTTCCATGCAGCTGTCACTTCAATGTTTGCAGGCAATAGTCTCTGGTAATAGTTCCATGCAGCTGTCACTTCAATGTTTGCAGGCAATAGTCTGTGGTAATAGTTCCATGCAGCTGTCACTTTAATGTTTGCAGGCAATAGTCTCTGGTAATAGTTCCATGCAGCTGTCACTTCAATGTTTGCAGGCAATAGTCTCTGGTAATAGTTCCATGCAGCTGTCACTTCAATGTTTGCAGGCAATAGTCTGTGGTAATAGTTCCATGCAGCTGTCACTTCAATGTTTGCAGGCAATAGTCTCTGGTAATAGTTCTATGCAGCTGTCACTTCAATGTTTGCATGCAATAGTCTCTGGTAATAGTTCCATGCAGCTGTCACTTCAATGTTTGCAGGCAATAGTCTGTGGTAATAGTTCCATGCAGCTGTCACTTCAATGTTTGCAGGCAATAGTCACTGGTAATAGTTCCATGCAGCTGTCACTTCAATGTTTGCAGGCAATAGTCTCTGGTAATAGTTCCATGCAGCTGTCACTTCAATGTTTGCAGGCAATAGTCTGTGGTAATAGTTCTATGCAGCTGTCACTTCAATGTTTGCATGCAATAGTCTGTGGTAATAGTTCCATGCAGCTGTCACTTCAATGTTTGCATGCAATAGTCTCTGGTAATAGTTCCATGCAGCTGTCACTTCAATGTTTGCAGGCAATAGTCTCTGGTAATAGTTCCATGCAGCTGTCACTTCAATGTTTGCAGGCAATAGTCTCTGGTAATAGTTCCATGCAGCTGTCTATTGAACAATGAAGACGAAGTTGTCTCTTAAAATATCTATTTTTTTTAAATCGTTTTTCTATAGCGCAACTTTCATGCTCAGATCGCTATGGACCAATGTCTTTTGAAGACCAGTGGGGGGATTGGGGTATCTGGGAGAAGGTTTTCCGTGCTGTCTTTAGGCGCACAGTAATGACTCGAGTCGGTTGTTGAACCTCGAGCCCCCTTGGTGGGTAGCGTACTAAGCCTGTCGCCCAAGCAACCCTTCTAAGAGATAATATTGAATTACCTCTCTTTGTTTCTTTTTACTCGTCTATTATTAGCCGCCATAAAAATTTAAAAACAATTTTATCGCAAGAAAGACTTAAACACAACTGAACTATTGGCGCTTTATTTTTGTGTATGCGCGCTTAAAATGTGTCTGTGTGCGTGTGCTTTGTGAACTTTTGTCCTTAGTGTATTTTTTTTTAGTTGGCGGCTAAGGATTTCTAATGCTGTTTTTTTTTTGTATTGTTTTTAGTGCTTTTTTTTTATTTTTGAAGATACCCAAGTAAATGTTGTTTTTTTTAACTGAAAAGCAGCGAAAGCCTCAATTGTAATAGTATCACACAATAGTAAATAGCTATCTTGCACATTAATACGTCTGCTCCAGAGTGTACATGTTGTATCGTTGCTGGCTCAGCCGCTTCACTCAGAAGTTGACATTTTTACAAAAATATGATGAAAATATCAAAGCGAAAATGAATAAAACGACTTGTTTATATTAAAAATTATAGCTGTCATAAATACTAAGGTAGAATATTGATATACTGAATTTTATCAAAAGAATGTGTAAATACCACATAAGTACTATTAACCTTTCTAAAAAATTTTCACATGGAACAGAACAAAATAATACTCTAACAACATCCAAGTACAGAAGACTAAAAATATAGTCGATGACGTCATCAATTTCTGTGCGTAAGAAGTTCTTGTCTACTCACTGGGTAGATGTTTCCACGGCGCCACGGTCCTCACAATGTAGCGCCTATGAAACACCTCTCCAGTTTGGTAAACTATGGGTCAGATCACATCTTTCGCAAGAAAGCTCTCCAGTTTTGTAAACTATTGGTCAGATCACATCTCTCGCAAGAAAGCTCTCCAGTTTGGTAAACTATTGGCCAGGTCACATCTCTTGCAAGAAACCTCTCCAGTTTGGTAAACTATTGGTCAGATCACATCTTTCGCTAGAAACCTCTTGCTAAACACCTTCTGCTAAGAACATCTTGCTAAATACTTTCTTGCCAAAGACCTCTATTAAAGACACCTTCCTAAAGAATTTTTGTTAAAGACCTATAGTTAAAGACCATGTGCTAGATAGCTCTTGCTAAAGACTTCTTGCTAAAGACGTCTTGTTAAAGACCTCTCCAGTTTGGTACAGTAAGAGTTTAACAAAATTCTTGCTAAATACTATTAAGTTTGGACATGAGTTGAAAATACAAAAGACTCTCAAAAACAGCTCTCCCCATTTATTAGTAAAAGTATAAATGTACGTAGGTATTATTGTGTGATGTCTCTTTCGTATTCATAATGTCAATTAATCTAATAGGACACATTCTTAGTTTCTAAAGCGAGGTTTTAGAAAACAAAAGACTTTTATAGCAGAAGAGCTCGAACTTCCGGTCCCAAATGTTTATTTAGGTTGTACTTATATGCTGTGCCATTCACTTTATGTTGTTTAACTGTATTTACCATTCTGAAAGCAGGACTGCGGAGTTTTGACAATTGAAATGGGAGTGGTCATTCGCTCTAGCAAAGTCTAGCTTCTAAAATAAAACAAAAATTAAAGCAAATCTTCTGTAGAGATGGTAACAAATCCAAATGGTAGAGCACCAACCTTTGAAGGCAACAGTCCTTGTTTCTGAAATCAGTCTGTTTGATTAGACGACTTGTAAATCTATACATATTAACAACACCGAATACTAGTTAATAAAGTTCCTTTATGAATACCACACTCTTTCTCTTTTAATTGTTCTATTTCAATAGACAAAAGCCGAAAGGAAAAAGTATTACAATACAACTAGATGGAATGATCTTCAACAGTGATGTGTCTGTTAGTGCTTTTAATGATCACTTAGTCAAACTGTTCCTTCAAAGGAGTGTATAATAAATATTATGATTTTTTAATCAAATATATTGCTTCATCACAAAAATCCTTAAAAGAGCTCTTTTAAACTATAAATATAGTTTAATTTAACTTATTTCTCTATTTTATATATGAAATTAATTAGAAACTTAACAGTTCTTTAGTAATTGTAGAAGCGAGATTTATTTTTATGAATTAATTCAAGGTATGCAACAAGTCTGCAAACTAATCACAGGATACATTTCCAAATTCAAAGCTGCTAACAAAAATGTCTACAAATAAGCCGTATACACTATATATATATTACAACATCAAAATGGGAAGATGTCATGGCGTTAAAACATTAAGTTACTCAAGACAAAATAAATCATAATGAGTCAATCAGAAATATTCAGAAAACGTCTTAGCATGTGGTCAACAAAAACTATAAAGCTAATCAAGACATATCAAGTGAGACCTATGTCCACCCTAACCCCCTCAGGCCTTGCGTGTGTGCGTGTGTGTCCAGTAGGACTACCTTCAAAAAAGTCTGCCGTCTGTGACATCCAGGCTCGATTACCTCTGAACTTGGCTTGAACATCTCTTTAATCGCTTGCCAGCCATACACGAATGACTTAGGGGTCGGGATCATATTGAAAGGAACAGGAAGTGTGCTGCCGTCATCCATATAGTTCAACCAGAGTTTGGTGCGGGCGAATTTCCACTCTACATCACAGTCCGTCTGCATGAACAAAAAGTTAGCAAATGTTTACCTCTTATAAAATAGTAATGACAAAAAAGTAAAATTAATACTACACAAAACTAGCAAGTCAGTTACATTTGCATGCCATACATAGTATATAGAGAAGAACAAATGTATAATTTCCTTATATCAGGTAAGATGGACATATTATAAATGAATGTTGGTCGCCTTCAATCTCATAGTAATGAGATGAAAGCCTGGCCACTAATTGTCAAACGTTATCTCCTAAACAGCAGTCCAAAAAGGAAAGGGAAACGAAGCTGCCAGGATGAAGCTGCCAGGATGAAGCTGTCAGGATGAAGCTGTCAGGATGAAGCTGCCAGGATGAAAATGTCAGGATGAAGTTGCCAGGATGAAGCTGCCAGGATGAAGCTGTCAGGATGAAGCTGCCAGGATGAAGATGCAAGAATGAAGCTGTCAGGATGAAGCTGCTAGGATGAAAAAGTTGCCTCGGCGTCACTGGCTCTGGATGTTTCCTCAGGGTTGTTCTCGTGGTCTCGTTTAGCCTCAATGCCATATTTAAAACATGTATCTAATTATTTCTACTTTATAATTATGAGTATATGACATACAATTACAATGACACTTCAAACAAAATGTCTAGATACTTTTAACAAGGTTCTCTAGACTGAATGTGAGATAAATCTCTTAAAAATCTCCACCAAAAATGCGATCAATACCAATATTGTATTTAGTTTAACAGACAGTGCAGCATTACTTAGGTAGGTGTACTTCTAAATCATCCTTTGTTAATTGTAAATGTCTAGATTGCATTTGATTTGCATATTGTGATACAATTATAGCTAATATTTACATCATGCTATACCGAGATTGGTCTCTCCAGTCAGATGTACATTTATTTAGAAAAGATGGAAGTATTGACTATATCATTCAATATTTGTTTAGTCAATTGGACATATTAAAATTGCGTTGTCGACTTGTAATTGAGGTCTCTCATGGTCTCACCTGAATATCTTCGAAGGAGTGTGACATCATGGCGATCAACATGTTGATGAGAACTATAATGATGACCACGTGGTAGATGCCAAACAGATACATTCCCACAGTCTCCACCAGTGTGGTACTGTTCTCCATCTGGGGATTGTCTGGCGTGTACAGCAAGTCTGGCGCTGTGTCTGTTCAAAGACATGTGGAATTGATAGTCTCGGGTCATCGTTATTACAAACTAATCAAGTATTAATTATAAAACGAAATAAATAAAAGCAGCTCAGTGACTAAATACTTTGACTGCCTAAATGTGCACAAAATATCACAATTTACTAAGACATAGAAGATTTGAACTCAACTGTCCAGCATGCAGTAACCAATGATAAGCTGCTAGAATCATTCTTCCCTAACACAACATCAGCACAACTCTTTCAGAGCATTAGTTAACAAATTATTTTAAGGTTGATGTCCTACAGACACTGAGATTTGGTAAATCTAGTCTGCTGCGTTTGGAGGGATCAGATGTACCGAGTCTAGAGCTAGCGTGCACGACATTTTTGTTTAGATCACTACGAATGTTGTAGACAGGGCCGGATCTAAGGGTGGGCAGGCGGGAGTACTGCCCCTTGGCCTCCACAAGACAGGGGCCTCCACAAGACAGGAGGGGCCTCCACAATAGAGATTAAAAAAACAACACCAAAGGTCTATCTGAATTTTGACGGGCCAGAAGCATTTACATTTTATTTCCCGATCATTTCTTTACGTATTTAAAATCCTAAGTTGACTACATTGTAGAGGTTACGATTGTCGCGTAGTTCTCCTAACTCTGTTTTTGTATTTCCTCTACTCCCCGTAGTGACTTGTACGGGGCGAGAGTGCCTTGTATGTTTGTTTTGAATTGTTGTTGCTACGTCACAAAGTCCGGTGACATCTATTGGTCATTCTTTGTCATTAGGCAGTTCACCCTCTGACTTTGGTTTGAACGGACGGTGTGTTGGTCCGTAAAAGGTTATTATATCTATAGTCTGTACTAGTTTCTAGGACTTACTATTCAGTAGGATTTTTGGACCCCTATTTAGCGTGAGTTATTCGTTTGTGATATCTCTTATTGTATGTTGTATGAGGTTGTCACTATTTCTAGTTTTAGAGTAGAAGTTAAGTTTTGTGTTTATTTCGTTTATAGGGTGCCAGTGTTGGAGTTGTATATACTGAGCTCGAGTCTATGCTAGTGTGGGCGTCGCCTGCCGTCTCAGAAATATATATTACAGTTTTCAGTGTCATTGTCAAATTGGCGATCATCTGAGGTCTAACTTTACTAGCACCGGGGTTGGCAGCTTTGTGACGCCAGTCGGTCAGAATCTGGTGGACTATGAAACCAGGGTGACACGTTGATAGCAGTAGCAAAGGTGCTTAAATTAATTATTTAATAATATCTTTATATATATTATATTATTATATCAGTTTCAGACAATTAAATTCATTTTTTTTGTTATTTAAACTATTTACATAGTTGGTTACTCTATGTACGACTGTGTGTGAGTGATGTTCTTGTCAGGGTGAACCCGGGACCTTAATTGTGTACAGCTAGTTAACACAAATAATTCCTAAACCTGACAACGATGTTCTCTTGCAGCGTTCCCGTTATATATGAATGCAGCTTCGAATTTACGGCTGTGGGTCAACCCAGAGATTTATCATCCGCAGTTTAAAAAATATACATTATTTTGACTAAAAGATGCATCTTATTTTTTTTAAAAGAAGAACGAGATAAAATTTACAAGTAGGCTACTCTTTTTCTATCTTCTAAACTATGGCTTGCTTGTAGATGTACGTATTATTACTTTAAGTGGATTTTTTAAAACAAAGATTTCGAAAAACTCTAGGGGCTTTCAGAAAAATGCTGCCCGGGGTCTCCCCTTACTTAGATCCGGCCCTGGCTGTAGAGATGTGATACATTATTTGAGTTGAATTCTGTGAGGTGATTTAGAACTAACATTGACATGGCTTCAAATATTCACAACAAAAAATTTAAACAGACAAACGCTTCAATTAAAGAAGAAGCTAAAAAGTTGAGAATAAATCTTGAATTACATTTTGTTTATTTTGCATGTGGAAAGGATTCTAAAGGACAGAAACAGACAGTTAATGAAGTAAAATTAAAAATGGATTTGAAGGATCATTATTTAGACCATGAACCTATTGGACATACATTTTACAATGAATTGACTCCACTTAGGGATAATTCCAGAGCTACTTTCAGCCCATTTTATATTTAAATTAGTCCACTATTTCGTTTAAAGCATTGTGCTTAGTTTCATGCATTTGAAATGCGGGCGGTAGGATTGTTTTGTTTTGTTTTCTTTTCTTACTGATTTCACATTTCACATGCAAGCAAACAACTTTCAAATTTCAACAAAGGCTTTATTAACATTTCGGAGGGGGAAAGCACGGTATACCCGAGTGACTGTCATACACGCATAAAACAAGGTATACCCGAGTGACTGTCATACACGCATAAAACAAGGTATACCCGAGTGACTGTCATACACGCATAAAACAAAAACATTTGGCTACCAAGCGAAGCAAATACGTGTTAGTAGTCTAGATGTTAATATCAAGTATTAGCGATGTTAGTATAAAGCAGAAAGCCATGCAAGGACTTAGGATACTGAGCTAGAATCTACATTCAAGAGACATTTCAGGATCATAATTTCTGGGAAAAAACATGTTTTTAATAGAATTCCGTATCAAAAATGGAAATTAAATTTAATTTTAAATAGTTTTTGCAAAAATATGGCTATTGGAGATTTTCATACATTGCAAAAAAAAAAAATTCTAAATAGTTCGTGGTGTAGCCAGTGTACAAACTCTAAATAGTTCGTGGTGTAGCCAGTGTACAAACTCTAAATAGTTCGTGCTGTAGCCAGTGTACAAACTCTAAATAGTTCGTGCTGTAGCCAGTGTACAAACTCTAAATAGTTCGTGCTGTAGCCAGTGTACAAACTCTAAATAGTTCGTGCTGTAGCCAGTGTACAAACTCTAAATAGTTCGTGCTGTAGCCAGTGTACAAACTCTAAATAGTTCGTGCTGTAGCCAGTGTACAAACTCTAAATAGTTCGTGCTGTAGCCAGTGTACAAACTCTAAATAGTTCGTGCTGTAGCCAGTGTACAAACTCTAAATAGTTCGTGGTGTAGCAAGTGTACAAACTCTAAATAGTTCGTGGTGTAGCCAGTGTACAAACTCTAAATAGTTCGTGGTGTAGCCAGTGTACAAACTCTAAATAGTTCGTGGTGTAGCCAGTGTACAAACTCTAAATAGTTCGTGGTGTAGCCAGTGTACAAACTCTAAATAGTTCGTGGTGTAGCCAGTGTACAAACTCTAAATAGTTCGTGCTGTAGCCAGTGTACAAACTCTAAATAGTTCGTGCTGTAGCCAGTGTACAAACTCTAAATAGTTCGTGGTGTAGCCAGTGTACAAACTCTAAATAGTTCGTGGTGTAGCCAGTGTACAAACTCTAAATAGTTCGTGGTGTAGCCAATGTACAAACTCTAAATAGTTCGTGGTGTAGCCAATGTACAAACTCTAAATAGTTCGTGGTGTAGCCAGTGTACAAACTCTAAATAGTTCGTGGTGTAGCCAGTGTACAAACTCTAAATAGTTCGTGGTGTAGCCAGTGTACAAACTCTAAATAGTTCGTGGTGTAGCCAGTGTACAAACTCTAAATAGTTCGTGGTGTAGCCAGTGTACAAACTCTAAATAGTTCGTGCTGTAGCCAGTGTACAAACTCTAAATAGTTCGTGGTGTAGCCAGTGTACAAACTCTAAATAGTTCGTGGTGTAGCCAGTGTACAAACTCTAAATAGTTCGTGGTGTAGCCAGTGTACAAACTCTAAATAGTTCGTACTGTAGCCAGTGTACAAACTCTAAATAGTTCGTGGTGTAGCCAATGTACAAACTCTAAATAGTTCGTGGTGTAGCCAGTGTACAACAGAAAGAAACTGTTGATGATCTCTTTTTTAAGGTCTAGGATAATTTGTGTACAGCATTAAACAATCAAATGCTCTAGACACTTCCCCTACAGCACAAAAAAATTTCAATATGAAAAAAATGTTGGACTTTCTCTCTATGACTAAATACTTTAGACTTTCTCTCTATGACTAAATACTTTAGACTTTCTCTCTATGACTTATTACTTTAGACTTTCTCTCTATGACTTATTACTTTAGACTTTCTCTCTATGACTTATTACTTTAGACTTTCTCTCTATGACTTATTACTTTAGACTTTCTCTCTATGACTAAATACTTTAGACTTTCTCTCTATGAATAAATACTTTAGACTTCCAATCTATGACTTATTACTTTAGACTTTCTCTCTATGACTAAATACTTTAGACTTTCTCTCTATGACTTATTACTTTAGACTTTCTCTCTATGACTTATTACTTTAGACTTTCTCTCTATGACTAAATACTTTAGACTTTCTCTCTATGACTAAATACTTTAGACTTTCTCTCTATGAATAAATACTTTAGACTTTCTCTCTATGAATAAATACTTTAGACTTCCAATCTATGACATAACTTTAGACTTTCTCTCTATGACTAAATACTTTAGACTTCCAATCTATGACATAACTTTAGACTTTCTCTCTATGAATAAATACTTTAGACTTTCTCTCTATGAATAAATACTTTAGACTTTCTCTCTATGACTAAATACTTTAGACTTTCTCTCTATGAATAAATACTTTAGACTTTCTCTCTATGAATAAATACTTTAGACTTTCTCTCTATGACTAAATACTTTAGACTTTCTCTCTATGACTTATTACTTTAGACTTTCTCTCTATGACTTATTACTTTAGACTTTCTCTCTATGAATAAATACTTTAGACTTTCTCTCTATGAATAAATACTTTAGACTTTCTCTCTATGACTTATTACTTTAGACTTTCTCTCTATGACTAAATACTTTAGACTTTCTCTCTATGACTTATTACTTTAGACTTTCTCTCTATGAATAAATACTTTAGACTTTCTCTCTATGACTTATTACTTTAGACTTTCTCTCTATGACTTTTTTTTTTAGACTTTCTCTCTATGACTTATTACTTTAGACTTTCTCTCTATGAATAAATACTTTAGACTTTCTCTCTATGAATAAATACTTTAGACTTTCTCTCTATGACTTATTACTTTAGACTTTCTCTCTATGACTAAATACTTTAGACTTTCTCTCTATGACTTATTACTTTAGACTTTCTCTCTATGAATAAATACTTTAGACTTTCTCTCTATGAATAAATACTTTAGACTTTCTCTCTATGACTTATTACTTTAGACTTTCTCTCTATGAATAAATACTTTAGACTTTCTCTCTATGACTTATTACTTTAGACTTTCTCTCTATGAATAAATACTTTAGACTTTCTCTCTATGACTTATTACTTTAGACTTTCTCTCTATGAATAAATACTTTAGACTTTCTCTCTATGACTTATTACTTTAGACTTTCTCTCTATGACTTATTACTTTAGACTTTCTCTCTATGACTTATTACTTTAGACTTTCACTCTATGACTTACAACTTTAGACTTCCAATCTATGACATAACTTTAGACTTTCACTCTATGACTTACAACTTTAGACTTCCAATCTATGACATAACTTTAGACTTTCACTCTATGACTTACAACTTCTTTTAAAAAATTTTAAACTAACAAGCTGTAATAAAGTAGATTTGATAAGAAAATTAACTGCGAGGAACTGAGATATTGTTAAAATTATAGCACAATTATTTTCTACTTAGTTGGCAAGCATGCCATTGTTAAGCTTCTCATGAAAATCTCCAATTTACAGCCAAATGTGATTAGTACAAAGTAGATAGCTTTTTGTTTTTAAATTGAATACAATTTCAGAAAAACTGTTCCCATTATTCGCCATCATAGAAAAAGATTGCGTACTGATTTTTTTGAAACATTTCCAAGAGTGCTAGTCTCTTGAAAGACAACGCTAACAAAGGCGTGCATACGACGTAAGGTTGCAAGTGCTAGGAATTTTTTTTTGGGGGGGTGGGGAATGTTCTAGGATTCCTCTACCTGTGCCGTTGATGAGTTTAGTGGTAAACGGCCCGTCAGCACAGTAGATGAGGCTCTTGTCTCCATCCAGTGTCATGCACCGCACTGTTAGAGGCACAACAATAGAGGCAGGCAAAGCGAGAGGTGCACATTACATGAGGAGACAATGGTGGACAAAAAATGTCATTAAAAGAAAAGTTGTTACAAAAGTTTGTTTATATTTTGATCTCCAGTTTGTGTTGGTATGGAAGTGTCACAAAAACATAGACATACACACGATGAAATACACACATAAAGTAAAGGGATTATATGTAGTGAACGATACTGTGTTAGATAAGTCAGAAGTTCATATAGTGTGCTACACATTAAGATAATGTGTCAAAACATTTCCACAATACATTATCGCAATCAATACATTTGGCTAAAATATATTCAAGAGGCTGCTCACCAATTCATATTATCTTAGGCTTAAGGGACTATATAGCATGTTAATACATAGTAAATTTGCCAGGCGACACATCACAAATATATTTCTGGTCAATGAATGTCTATAGTGCTTAGAGAAAACTAAAGAATCGCTCTGATGTTATTCAATGTGTATTTCCAACAACGACAATGGTACTCTAGCCTTCATTTAACAAGTTCTTAAGATATATTTGGTACAGTCAGTCTGTCCTGATCTAGATATCTCTTCAGGCTAAAGCTCGTGCTAAAATAAGTCGAATTGTTCTCAATCTCTTACTGTCTCTTACTTTTATACTTCGCGCTGCGAAGTCGATATTTTATTCCAAGAACTAATGATGGAAACACACAGCATCAAGCTTCTTCGTTACGATGTAACTTCCTGGAGGTTAGGAAAGGACTTCTTTAAACATTTTAAAATAGTGTTAGCATCTTAGTTGGACACAAAAATGTTGCGAGCTATTGATTAACACCTCAAGACTGGCGGATCTCAATATTCTAAACAGTCCAATCAAACTGCACAAAATGCCAGAAACACATTTCTCTGCTGCTGGTAATTTCTGCTTACCTCCACTGCGTTTGGGATGGTTGATGGTGATGTCTGCAATATTTGTGTGACCAAACATTGACCAAAATAGACTGGAAAACGTCTGTTGTAGACTGTGAACATAAATAACCAAACAAACAGTAAGAACTTTGAAAAGAGAGAGAGAGAGTGTGTGTTAGAGGAGTAGAGAAAGAGTGAGTGAGTGTGAGTGAGTGTGAGTGAGTGTGAGTGAGTGTGAGTGAGTGTGTGTGTGTGTGTGTGAGTGAGAGTGAGAGTGAGAGTGTGAGAGAGTGAGAGTGAGAGTGAGAGAGTGAAAGAGTGAAAGAGTGAGAGAGTGAGAGAGTGAGAGAGTGAGAGAGTGAGAGAGTGAGAGTGAGAGTGAGAGTGAGAGTGAGAGTGAGAGTGAGAGTGAGAGTGAGAGTGAGAGAGTGAGAGAGTGAGAGAGTGAGAGAGTGAGAGAGTGAGAGAGTGAGAGAGAGAGTGAGAGTGAGAGTGAGAGTGAGAGTGAGAGTGAGAGTGAGAGTGAGAGTGAGAGTGAGAGTGAGAGTGAGAGTGAGAGTGAGAGAGTGAGAGAGTGAGAGAGTGAGAGAGTGAGAGAGTGAGAGAGTGAGAGAGTGAGAGAGTGAGAGGGAGAGGGAGAGAGAGAGAGGGAGAGAGAGAATATCAAGAAACTTGACTATCCAACGTCTACCAAAGTCGTTTACTAAAATGTGTAAGCTATATTCAGATTACTGCTTCAATGATATTTTCCATTATTCAATAGAGTCTTTGGAGGCGCTGTGGTTGAGCGGTAAAGTGATTGGCTTTCGAATCGGGGGTCCCGGGCTCGAATTCTGGTGAAGACTTTTTTTTTAACTTCGGGATCTTAGGGCGCCTCTAAATCCACCCAGCTCTAATGGGTACCTGACATTTCCCCTAGTAAAGGCGGTTGGTCGTTGTGCTGGCCAAATGACACCCTCGTTAACCGTAGGCTACAAACATATGACCCTTACATCATCTGCTCTATTGACCACAAGGTCTGAAAGGGGAACTTTACAAACTCAATATAAATATCTTTATATGTAACTCCATTTACTAAACAGAGATTTGCTAATCTGATAAGAATGTCTAGTTTGTTAGGATTAAATTGTTTGATTTAGTAACTTTGAGAAGCCGAGGAAACCCCTCATTTAGTCAAGTCAGAAAGGGCTATACAAACCCTAGGAGCTTTGGCTGAATGAATCGGTAGCTTTACTAACCCTAGAAAAGCTTTGGCTTAATGAATCGTAAGCTATATTTAGCCTTGGATTGCTTTGGGTAAGTGAATCGTTAGCTATACTAACCCTTAGAATGCTTTGGCTGAATGAATCGTTAGCTATACTAGCCCTCGGAATGCTTTGGCTGAATGAATCGTTAGCTATACTTACCCTTGGAATGCTTTGGCTGAATGAATCGTTAGCTATACTAACCCTTGGAATGCTTTGGCTGAATGAATCGTTAGCTATATTTACCCTTGGAATGCTTTGGCTGAATGAATCGTTAGCTATACTTACCCTTGGAATGCTTTGGCTGAATGAATCGTTAGCTATACTTACCCTTGGAATGCTTTGGCTGAATGAATCGTTAGCTATACTTACCCTTGGAATGCTTTGGCTGAGTGAATCGCCACATCTTTCCCATTCATCTCCATTTTGATTTTCTGGGCTCCATAGTACCAGTACAAATTATGTAGACCCACCATGAAGGCAAATAGGACCTGGCGTAAACAAATTGGACCATTTTGAGATGTGTGTGTCTGATTTCAGGGTAATAAATCACTACCCAGTATGCTATAGAACGTCAGCGAAAGATTATAAATTTGAAAAATTAATTTCATGAAATCTCATAAGAGTAAGGTGCATGAAATGACTATTAATAAGGCTGTGAAATCTCGAACTGTGTGGAGTTTTTGATCTTCCATCGAGCGCCTCTCCAGGTGGCGGATATGAAAATGCTCTCCGGATATGGTACCGGGAAAATAAAATACTACGGGTGGGCCAAAATCAAACCTGCTGCCTTGCAGGAATTGAGGGATCCACAAAGGCTAGGGCACCTTACCCGAAAATAAAGGCAGCTATCCAGAGAGCTGAAAGGGACAGCCCCTCAGATCGTCGTGCGCATGGCTAACAACCCTGTGATACTGTTACGAAAGCTTCTACACACAAGAAAATCCGCACAGATCTCAACGAAAACAACTAGGCCTGGAAACGGACACGATTTTTGTTTTGCGACATGGACCCAAAGGCAGACCCCGAATGCAATGGATGCGGAGGCAGATCTACAACAGCCTGGGGTTAGGGCGTGGAGACGAAAAGCCCAGGAGAGATATGAATGGAGGGATGTGTTGAAGCAGGCCAGAGCCCTCATGGGCTGTAGCTCCAAAGGGATGAATGGATGATGTAAAATCTCGACATGTTATGGTAAATGTAGCCTTTGCATACTACAAGCATTTTTGTTCTAGCGAATTTGTTTTGAGATGGGTTTATAAAACAAACATTTACAGCTAATGTCCTTGTGTTAACATACCACCGTGAGGATACACATTGTGATACACATTTCTATTGTTCAATTAACTTAACACGCATTAGAAATAAAAGTGAATACACTGACAAACAATGAAGGGGAAGTAATTATAACACAAAGAATCAGCACTTACCAGAGTGAACAACACCATGAAGCGAGTGATGTCCCCTATCATTCGCCCCAAAGAGATCTGCAGCGGTCCCAGCACCTCAAAAGCTGGCATCAGCTGAGTAGTCCTGGCAAAGCTGATCACGTTGGCAATGGCAAAGAGCACATCTGAGACTATCTCAGGGTCATATTGTTGCCACTTGAAGCGAGCTGCCAGGATGGAAATACATCTTTTAATACACTAAAATCATTGGCTTTGATGCTTAGAAGTAATGCTTCTCAGCTAGTGCAATGGCATTTCTTCTTCATCCATTTTTAAGTTTTTTTTTTTAAATTCTACTCTACTCAGGGACGGCCCTAAGAATTACGGGGACCTATGCGAAACGGATTTCGCGGGGTCCAGCCTGGCTAGGGATAAGCATGATGTTAAAATTAAGATTTTGTATTAGAAAATACATTCGTCTTGGCAATAACCTTTTATTAAATGAAATGAAAGCTGAACATGCCGTTTTTTTTTAGATCGCGCGTAGGATTAACAGCACAAATGATAATTTATTCTGTTTTTCAGGAGATTTTAATGAGTTTTCAGGATATTTTAATAATTTCAGGAGATTTCCAGGACTTTTATTTTAATATATTTTGCAATTAGGCCTATAGGAGATTTCCAAGAGGCCCTGGAAAATCAGGAGGCTGCGGAAACCCTGTTATTATATAAAAGTTAAAATGGTTTTATTTAATAATGTACAACTAGAGTTATCGCAAGGCCTATGAAAAAGCTGTGCCCACTGCTACCGCATAGGTTGCAGTGGCTTAAATCCGGCCCCGACTCTTGAAAATCTAAGCACAATCTCTTCTCATTCGGTTTTTACTATTAGAACAAACTACATTGCAATTTTTAAAACAATCTGCTAAGAATATCTTACTAATTTCTCACAAGCTTCGTCAAATGTTTATCAGTTTTATCAAAAACATTTCTATCTCATTTTTTTTCAATCTCAAACATTAAGCAACTCGACCAAGACCAGAAGATCAAGTGTATAAAACATTGCAATGTGTGAACACCTATAAAATCTACTCACACGCTTCCATAAAGTAATTGGTTGGAGAATATTTAGTCTCTTGCAAGGACGCAAGAAAAACATCAAACGAGGTAAAATTTCCCTGAAGTAACAAAGCGCTGGCCCTTGCGGTGCCGTTGAAACGTCTGGAGAAAAAATAAACCAAAACCTTCAGGACAATTATATCTGATTGGAAGCAAAGAAAGTGACGATACAGAATAATACAAATCAGAACACAATTAAAATTAGTTTAATACCCTAGTGAGTCAATGATTTTATTTCCTAATTTAATTTGTATTTTTAAGTCTACAAAAATCTAATATATAAAGCAGAATGTAAGGCGTATGCATGTAATGTATGTATGTATGTTCCACATAGAAATCAAAACCGTTTGATCAATCTGGATAAAACTTGGTATAAATGTTCCTTAAATCATGGCGGAGACCGTAGTGTATGTTCAATGTCCTACCCCCCCCCCCCCAACAATACCTAAATTTATCTCTATTAAAGATTAAACTCTTTAACATATCGCTTTAGCCCTCAGGACGCGGGTCAGATTTGGCTAGTTTTTTTTTTGTTTTTTTTTAAAAGATTGTTACAACACGTTGATAATCAAACATCTGAAATACTTTAGTAACGATATGACCGCGCTGAAACTTAGTTCCTAGTAGCACGTGAAAGGAAGCGAGCAGTGTGTCTTGTTACCCCTGATCCAGGACACGAAACAGCTTTCTCTCTTTTTGTCTCTATTTCTCTCTCTCTCGGTCTGTTTTCTTTAACCGCCCTCAATGTCTATAAACATAAAAAAAACTCCGTGTGTGTCTAAATGCGTAACAAACAACTGTGTCTATATACACTAGCAACAACCTATAGACAGTTTTTCATTGTATGTTGGGCAGGCATAAGGTCCAGAAGAAGCATGGAGGAACTTAGAAACCCCTTAACATTGGTGGTGGGAGAAATAAAGGCATTCTAACTTCGACGTTATCTTCTTGAGAGCCTTTTATTGGATACAATAAAATCAACTGACATAATAAAGGATATACAATATAAGATCATGACGAATAAAATCCTTTGAGG
This sequence comes from Biomphalaria glabrata, assembly GCF_947242115.1. Lineage (NCBI taxonomy): Eukaryota > Metazoa > Mollusca > Gastropoda > Planorbidae > Biomphalaria > Biomphalaria glabrata. Next base: position 39,775,915 of record NC_074712.1, on the reverse strand, counting down.
AAACATTTCGATATATAGGAATTTATAGAAAAGAAACTAATGTATTTACCTGTCGGCCTCTGTAACTTTCTAGCTGGTATAAAAGAAACTAATGTATTTACCTGTCGGCCTCTGTAACTTTGTAGCTGGTATAAAAGAAACTAATGTATTTACCTGTCGGCCTCTGTAACTTTGTAATTGGTATAAAAGAAACTAATGCACTTACCTGTCGGCCTCTGTAACTTTGTAATTGGTATAAAAGAAACTAATGCACTTACCTGTCGGCCTCTGTAACTTTGTAGCTGGTATAAAATCTTAACACATAGGAAGATAAATACATAGAAAGAACGGCAAAGTCCATGGCATTGTAATAGTCCATGATGTAGGACCTTGCCCCGCAACTGTAGATTTGCTTGCACTCTATCCACAGTAGACCTGGCATTAAACACAGAAACAAGAAATAATAGACATGATACCGATGTACAGTCAAAGAAAACAAAACCCACATAAAGTCTTCTAAAGACAGCTCTAGAATATAAAACCCACAGAATGCCTTCTTAAGGAAGCATTAAAACAGAAAATTAAATCGGAAAGCAGTGGCGTAACAACTAGGGCACGAAGGTGAATATAGACCCCGGCCTACATCCAATTGGGGCCTGCAATTTTCCTCCTAAGTATACATAATAACAATCGTTGATTGTTAGAATTGAAATATGTTAATTCGTACATTTTTTGACTTAGCAACAATTTATATTTTATTTAAAAAATTATTTCTGATATTTAAAAAAATGCGAATAACAAATAGATACAAACATCAGCTTTGTATGGAATCTTTTCAAGGAATATAGCTTAAGACTTATCATTTCAGCGTTTCATAAAAAAGGAACCTAGGATGGCTGCCTGGTCGTGCGGTTTGCGCGCTGGACTGTCGTTTGGATTTATCGATGGTCCAGGATTCAAACCCTACCCGCTCCTATCCCCCGTCGTCCTGCGGGAGGTTTGGACTAGGAAGTAAACTATCTTCAACTCTGAAGGAACATCCGAAATATGTAAAACAAATATTTAACAAACAATTGATTTTAAATAATACAAAGTTATGGAAAATAATAGTTAATAATTAATAGACACAAATAGACACTTGAAAAATACTCTGTTACATATATATACGTGTTTTTTTTAAATATAATTTTTATGTATTGTCTAATATTACGGTATTTACTCAAGTGTTAAAATACATAAATTAATAGTGTAAGTTGACAGTTTCAAAAAATAATTATTATTTTTTGCTTGGTACACGTATTTCCTTTTTTGTAAAATACAGTTAAAATACTGTCTATTTGACGTTAATAGGAATTGTCCGCGGTTAACGAGGGTGTCATGTAGCCAGCACAACGACCAACCGCCTTTACTTTTCCACAACTAAAGTCAGGTACTCATTAGAGTTGGCTGGACTTAGGGGCACCCTGAAAATCCTGAAATTCAAAATCTTAGTCTTCAAAGAGATTCGAACCCAGGACCCCAGGTTCGGAAGTCAAGCGCTTAACCACGCAGCCGCCGCTCCCCCTTGCGTGTTCTTGTATGTTCGAAAGTATAATAGAAAAAAAACAACTAGTTATTCCACTAAAAACTAACAGCCCATGCGGTTAAAGTCCAACTAACCAGAAGTGCCCTATCTGGAAACAATGATCCCGTCTACACTGATGCCCCATCAGTATTAATTAGCGATGGTGCTGAAGGACTCACGTAGAATACACGTGCATGACGACCGCCCTAAGATGAGTGCAGCAACGGCTCATTCTTAGCTAACGATGGACATTGGTAATACTGCTACTGAACTATCAAATCGTTTTGACCAAAGTGTCATTGACTAAAAGTATTACAATAATACAGACCATAGTATTAACTCCGCCTTGTGTGTGTTATTGGAAATGTTTTAAAACTTCGTAGCGAGAACAGTTTGGAAAAAACAAACACTACTGTGCAAACCAAACCTTGACCGTGGTCTTGAAGGATTCTGCACTATCTGCTCAAAAAGCTGCAGATTTTTAGGATTTGGTATGAGCATGGCTCCACGAAATTGGAGTTTGCTGGTACAAGACTCAAAAAGCCTGCGGAGATGAGGAAACCATGGTAGGGCTTCCATGTAGCTAAGACTTTCCATTCCCGACCAAGCAACGACAGCACTGTGTAGAACGGGACACTGTTCGGTTGGTTCATAGTTTGCACAGTTCATGCCAGCCATCGACCCTTACAGGAGGGAGGGGGCACCATCATATTCATGAGACCGAGCCTACGGATCTAGCTACGCCACTGCTAATAATGTAAATAAAAAACCAAGCTACATAAGGAAAATGGCGGGAAATAAAATTACCTAAAACCCAGAAAACAATACAAATTTGTACATTAGTCATGAGTGTGTTAGCTGGCCGTAAGGTTTCTTTTAATAGACTCTGTATCTTTTCTTCTTGAGATAAATGTCCATATCTGGTGCTGTTGACATCTTCTGTTGGACGACAAATATCAGGAGTACAAAGGATTAGAAATGCATTTGGTCTTTTGTCGGTCTGTGGGTAAGTCTGTCTTTGAATAAGTCTTTGGTTAAGTCTGTCTGCGGGTAAGTCTGTCTGCGGACAAGTTTGTATGCGGGTAAGTCTGGCTGTGTGTTTTTAAGTCTGTCTGGGGGTGAGTCTGTCTATTCATCACTTACCTGATCTTGTTATGGCCACATTAGATTCTGTAATACGGAAGGTTGCAGCCGCCAACAGAATCAGAAAACACATGTGTGATGTAGTATGTGTGATGAACTTTGTCACAGGACAGCGCATGACGGCGCCAAACTGGAAGGACAAGAGATCAAAACTTTAAAACTTCTCTTTCATATGTTTCTCTCTAAACTTTTTAAAAGGACTTAGTCTACTGGAGAATTGTTTTATTTCTTTAAAAGGACTTAGTCTACTTGAGATTTGTTCTTATTTCTTTAAAAGGACTGAGTCTACTTGAGATTTGTTCTTATTTCTTTAAAAGGACTGAGTCTACTGGAGATTTGTTCTTATTTCTTTAAAAGGACTGAGTCTACTGGAGATTTGTTTTATTTCTTTAAAAGGACTTAGTCTACTTGAGATTTGTTCTTATCTCTTTAAAAGGACTTAGTCTACTTGAGATTTGTTATTATTTCTTTAAAAGGACTTAGTCTACTGGAGATTTGTTCTTATTTCTTTAAAAGGACTTAGTCTACTGGAGATTTGTTCTTATTTCTTTAAAAGGACTTAGTCTACTGGAGATTTGTTCTTATCTCTCTAAAAGGACTTATTCTACTGGAGATTTGTTCTTATCTCTTTAAAAGGACAGTCTACTGGAGATTTGTTTTATTTCTTTCAAAGGACTTAGTCTACTTGAGATTTGTTCTTATCTCTTCAAAAGGACTTAGTCTACTTGAGATTTGTTCTTATCTCTTCAAAAGGACTTAGTCTACTGGAGATTTGTTCTTATCTCTTTAAAAGGACTTAGTCTACTTGAGATTTGTTCTTATCTCTTCAAAAGAACTTAGTCTACTTGAGATTTGTTCTTATCTCTTCAAAAGGACAGTCTACTTGAGATTTGTTCTTATCTCTTTAAAAGGACAGTCTACTTGAGATTTATTCTTATCTCTTTAAAAGGACAGTCTACTAGAGATTTGTTCTTATCTCTTTAAAAGAACTTAGTCTACTTGAGATTTGTTCTTATCTCTTCAAAAGGACTTAGTCTACTAGAGATTTGTTCTTATCTCTTTAAAAGGACAGTCTACTAGAGATTTGTTCTTATCTCTTTAAAAGGACTTAGTCTACTTGAGATTTGTTCTTATCTCTTTAAAAGGACAGTCTACTAGAGATTTGTTCTTATCTCTTTAAAAGGACTTAGTCTACTTGAGATTTGTTCTTATCTCTTCAAAAGGACTTAGTCTACTTGAGATTTGTTCTTATCTCTTCAAAAGGACTTAGTCTACTAGAGATTTGTTCTTATCTCTTTAAAAGGACAGTCTACTAGAGATTTGTTCTTATCTCTTTAAAAGGACTTAGTCTACTTGAGATTTGTTCTTATCTCTTCAAAAGGACTTAGTCTACTAGAGATTTGTTCTTATCTCTTCAAAAGGACAGTCTACTAGAGATTTGTTCTTATCTCTTCAAAAGGACTTAGTCTACTGGAGATTTGTTCTTATCTCTTCAAAAGGACTTAGTCTACTTGAGATTTGTTCTTATCTCTTTAAAAAGACAGTCTACTTGAGATTTGTTCTTATCTCTTCAAAAGGACTTAGTCTACTTGAGATTTGTTCTTATCTCTTTAAAAGGACAGTCTACTGGAGATTTGTTCTTATCTCTTCAAAAGAACAGTCTACTAAAGATTTGTTCTTATCTCTTCAAAAGGACTTAGTCTACTTGAGATTTGTTCTTATCTCTTTAAAAGGACTTAGTCTACTTGAGATTTGTTCTTATTTCTTTAAAAGGACTTAGTCTACTTGAGATTTGTTCTTATTTCTTTAAAAGGACTTAGTCTACTGGAGATTTGTTCTTATTTCTTTAAAAGGACAGTCTACTTGAGATTTGTTCTTATCTCTTCAAAAGGACAGTCTACTGGAGATATGTTCTTATCTCTTTAAAAGGACTTAGTCTACTGGAGATTTGTTCTTATTTCTTTAAAAGGACTTAGTCTACTGGAGATTTGTTCTTATTTCTTTAAAAGGACTTAGTCTACTGGAGATTTGTTTTATTTCTTTAAAAGGACTTAGTCTACTTGAGATTTGTTCTTATCTCTTCAAAAGGACTTAGTCTACTTAAGATTTGTTATTATCTCTTTTAAAGGACTTAGTCTACTTGAGATTTGTTCTTATTTCTTTAAAAGGACTTAGTCTACTTGAGATTTGTTCTTATTTCTTTAAAAGGACTTAGTCTACTGGAGATTTGTTTTATTTCTTTAAAAGGACTTAGTCTACTGGAGATTTGTTCTTATTTCTTTAAAAGGACAGTCTACTTGAGATTTGTTCTTATCTCTTCAAAAGGACAGTCTACTGGAGATATGTTCTTATCTCTTTAAAAGGACTTAGTCTACTAGAGATTTGTTCTTATCTCTTTAAAAGGACAGTCTACTAGAGATTTGTTCTTATCTCTTTAAAAGGACTTAGTCTACTTGAGATTTGTTCTTATCTCTTCAAAAGGACTTAGTCTACTAGAGATTTGTTCTTATCTCTTCAAAAGGACAGTCTACTAGAGATTTGTTCTTATCTCTTCAAAAGGACTTAGTCTACTGGAGATTTGTTCTTATCTCTTCAAAAGGACTTAGTCTACTTGAGATTTGTTCTTATCTCTTTAAAAAGACAGTCTACTTGAGATTTGTTCTTATCTCTTCAAAAGGACTTAGTCTACTTGAGATTTGTTCTTATCTCTTTAAAAGGACAGTCTACTGGAGATTTGTTCTTATCTCTTCAAAAGAACAGTCTACTAAAGATTTGTTCTTATCTCTTCAAAAGGACTTAGTCTACTTGAGATTTGTTCTTATCTCTTTAAAAGGACTTAGTCTACTTGAGATTTGTTCTTATTTCTTTAAAAGGACTTAGTCTACTTGAGATTTGTTCTTAATTCTTTAAAAGGACTTAGTCTACTTGAAATTTGTTCTTATTTCTTTAAAAGGACTTAGTCTACTGGAGATTTGTTCTTATTTCTTTAAAAGGACAGTCTACTTGAGATTTGTTCTTATCTCTTCAAAAGGACAGTCTACTGGAGATATGTTCTTATCTCTTTAAAAGGACTTAGTCTACTGGAGATTTGTTCTTATTTCTTTAAAAGGACTTAGTCTACTGGAGATTTGTTCTTATTTCTTTAAAAGGACTTAGTCTACTGGAGATTTGTTTTATTTCTTTAAAAGGACTTAGTCTACTTGAGATTTGTTCTTATCTCTTCAAAAGGACTTAGTCTACTTAAGATTTGTTATTATCTCTTTTAAAGGACTTAGTCTACTTGAGATTTGTTCTTATTTCTTTAAAAGGACTTAGTCTACTTGAGATTTGTTCTTATTTCTTTAAAAGGACTTAGTCTACTTGAGATTTGTTCTTATTTCTTTAAAAGGACTTAGTCTACTTAAGATTTGTTCTTATCTCTTCAAAAAGACAGTCTACTTGAGATTTGTTCTTATCTCTTTAAAAGGACTTAGTCTACTGGAGATTTGTTCTTATTTCTTTAAAAGGACTTAGTCTACTGGAGATTTAATCTTATTTCTTTAAAAGGACTTAGTCTACTTGAGATTTGTTATTATTTCTTTAAAAGGACTTAGTCTACTGGAGATTTGTTCTTATTTCTTTAAAAGGACTTAGTCTACTTGAGATTTGTTCTTATCTCTTCAAAAGGACTTAGTCTACTTGAGATTTGTTCTTATCTCTTTAAAAGGACAGTCTACTAGAGATTTGTTCTTATCTCTTCAAAAGGACTTAGTCTACTGGAGATTTGTTCTTATCTCTTCAAAAGGACTTAGTCTACTTGAGATTTGTTATCTCTTTAAAAGGACAGTCTACTAGAGATTTCTTCTTATCTCTTTAAAAGGACTTAGTCTACTTGAGATTTGTTCTTATCTCTTTAAAAGGACAGTCTACTAGAGATTTGTTCTTATCTCTTTAAAAGGACTTAGTCTACTGGAGATTTGTTCTTATTTCTTTAAAAGGACTTAGTCTACTGGAGATTTGTTTTATTTCTTTAAAAGGACTTAGTCTACTTGAGATTTGTTCTTATCTCTTCAAAAGAACTTAGTCTACTTGAGATTTGTTATTATTTCTTTAAAAGGACTTAGTCTACTGGAGATTTGTTCTTATTTCTTTAAAAGGACTTAGTCTACTGGAGATTTGTTCTTATCTCTTTAAAAGGACTTAGTCTACTGGAGATTTGTTCTTATCTCTTTAAAAGGACTTATTCTACTGGAGATTTGTTTTATTTCTTTCAAAGGACTTAGTCTACTTGAGATTTGTTCTTATCTCTTCAAAAGGACTTAGTCTACTTGAGATTTGTTCTTATCTCTTCAAAAGGACTTAGTCTACTGGAGATTTGTTCTTATCTCTTTAAAAGGACTTAGTCTACTTGAGATTTGTTCTTATTTCTTTAAAAGGACAGTCTACTTGAGATTTGTTCTTATCTCTTTAAAAGGACAGTCTACTTGAGATTTGTTCTTATCTCTTTAAAAGGACAGTCTACTAGAGATTTGTTCTTATCTCTTTAAAAGGACTTAGTTTACTTGAGATTTGTTCTTATCTCTTCAAAAGGACTTAGACTACTAGAGATTTGTTCTTATCTCTTTAAAAAGACAGTCTACTAGAGATTTGTTCTTATCTCTTTAAAAGGACTTAGTCTACTTGAGATTTGTTCTTATCTCTTTAAAAGGACTTAGTCTACTTGAGATTTGTTCTTATCTCTTCAAAAGGACTTAGTGTACTTGAGATTTGTTCTTATCTCTTCAAAAGGACTTAGTCTACTTGAGATTTGTTCTTATCTCTTCAAAAGGACCTAGTCTACTTAAGATTTGTTCTTATCTCTTTAAAAGGACAGTCTACTGGAGATTTGTTCTTATCTCTTTAAAAGGACTTAGTCTACTTGAGATTTGTTCTTATCTCTTCAAAAGGACAGTCTACTTGAGATTTGTTCTTATTTCTTTAAAAGGACTTAGTCTACTTGAGATTTGTTCTTATCTCTTTAAAAGGACTTAGTCTACTTGAGATTTGTTCTTATCTCTTTAAAAGGACTTAGTCTACTTGAGATTTGTTCTTATCTCTTCAAAAGGACTTAGTCTACTTGAGATTTGTTCTTATCTCTTCAAAAGGACCTAGTCTACTTGAGATTTGTTCTTATCTCTTTAAAAGGACTTAGTCTACTTGAGATTTGTTCTTATCTCTTCAAAAGGACAGTCTACTTGAGATTTGTTCTTATTTCTTTAAAAGGACTTAGTCTACTTGAGATTTGTTCTTATCTCTTTAAAAGGACTTAGTTTACTTGAGATTTGTTCTTATCTCTTCAAAAGGACTTAGTCTACTTGAGATTTGTTCTTATCTCTTCAAAAGGACTTAGTCTACTGGAGATTTGTTCTTATCTCTTTAAAAGGACTTAGTCTACTTGAGATTTGTTCTTATCTCTTCAAAAGGACAGTCTACTTGAGATTTGTTCTTATTTCTTTAAAAGGACTTAGTCTACTTGAGATTTGTTCATATTTCTTTAAAAGGACTGAGTCTACTTGAGATTTGTTCTTATTTCTTTAAAAGGACTTAGTCTACTTGAGATTTGTTCTTATCTCTTCAAAAGGACAGTCTACTTGAGATTTGTTCTTATTTCTTTTAAAGGACTGAGTCTACTGGAGATTTGTTTTATTTCTTTAAAAGGACTTAGTCTACTTGAGATTTGTTCTTATCTCTTCAAAAGGACTTAGTCTACTTGAGATTTGTTCTTAATTCTTTAAAAGGACTTAGTCTACTTGAGATTTGTTCTTATTTCTTTAAAAGGACTTAGTCTACTGGAGATTTGTTCTTATTTCTTTAAAAGGACAGTCTACTTGAGATTTGTTCTTATCTCTTTAAAAGGACAGTCTACTGGAGATATGTTCTTATCTCTTTAAAAGGACTTAGTCTACTAGAGATTTGTTCTTATCTCTTTAAAAGGACAGTCTACTAGAGATTTGTTCTTATCTCTTTAAAAGGACTTAGTCTACTTGAGATTTGTTCTTATCTCTTCAAAAGGACTTAGTCTACTAGAGATTTGTTCTTATCTCTTCAAAAGGACAGTCTACTAGAGATTTGTTCTTATCTCTTCAAAAGGACTTAGTCTACTGGAGATTTGTTCTTATCTCTTCAAAAGGACTTAGTCTACTTGAGATTTGTTCTTATCTCTTTAAAAAGACAGTCTACTTGAGATTTGTTCTTATCTCTTCAAAAGGACTTAGTCTACTTGAGATTTGTTCTTATCTCTTTAAAAGGACAGTCTACTGGAGATTTGTTCTTATCTCTTCAAAAGAACAGTCTACTAAAGATTTGTTCTTATCTCTTCAAAAGGACTTAGTCTACTTGAGATTTGTTCTTATCTCTTTAAAAGGACTTAGTCTACTTGAGATTTGTTCTTATTTCTTTAAAAGGACTTAGTCTACTTGAGATTTGTTCTTAATTCTTTAAAAGGACTTAGTCTACTTGAGATTTGTTCTTATTTCTTTAAAAGGACTTAGTCTACTGGAGATTTGTTCTTATTTCTTTAAAAGGACAGTCTACTTGAGATTTGTTCTTATCTCTTCAAAAGGACAGTCTACTGGAGATATGTTCTTATCTCTTTAAAAGGACTTAGTCTACTGGAGATTTGTTCTTATTTCTTTAAAAGGACTTAGTCTACTGGAGATTTGTTCTTATTTCTTTAAAAGGACTTAGTCTACTGGAGATTTGTTTTATTTCTTTAAAAGGACTTAGTCTACTTGAGATTTGTTCTTATCTCTTCAAAAGGACTTAGTCTACTTAAGATTTGTTATTATCTCTTTTAAAGGACTTAGTCTACTTGAGATTTGTTCTTATTTCTTTAAAAGGACTTAGTCTACTTGAGATTTGTTCTTATTTCTTTAAAAGGACTTAGTCTACTTAAGATTTGTTCTTATCTCTTCAAAAAGACAGTCTACTTGAGATTTGTTCTTATCTCTTTAAAAGGACTTAGTCTACTGGAGATTTGTTCTTATTTCTTTAAAAGGACTTAGTCTACTGGAGATTTAATCTTATTTCTTTAAAAGGACTTAGTCTACTTGAGATTTGTTATTATTTCTTTAAAAGGACTTAGTCTACTGGAGATTTGTTCTTATTTCTTTAAAAGGACTTAGTCTACTTGAGATTTGTTCTTATCTCTTCAAAAGGACTTAGTCTACTTGAGATTTGTTCTTATCTCTTTAAAAGGACAGTCTACTAGAGATTTGTTCTTATCTCTTCAAAAGGACTTAGTCTACTGGAGATTTGTTCTTATCTCTTCAAAAGGACTTAGTCTACTTGAGATTTGTTCTTATCTCTTTAAAGGACAGTCTACTAGAGATTTCTTCTTATCTCTTTAAAAGGACTTAGTCTACTTGAGATTTGTTCTTATCTCTTTAAAAGGACAGTCTACTAGAGATTTGTTCTTATCTCTTTAAAAGGACTTAGTCTACTGGAGATTTGTTCTTATTTCTTTAAAAGGACTTAGTCTACTGGAGATTTGTTTTATTTCTTTAAAAGGACTTAGTCTACTTGAGATTTGTTCTTATCTCTTCAAAAGAACTTAGTCTACTTGAGATTTGTTATTATTTCTTTAAAAGGACTTAGTCTACTGGAGATTTGTTCTTATTTCTTTAAAAGGACTTAGTCTACTGGAGATTTGTTCTTATCTCTTTAAAAGGACTTAGTCTACTGGAGATTTGTTCTTATCTCTTTAAAAGGACAGTCTACTGGAGATTTGTTTTATTTCTTTCAAAGGACTTAGTCTACTTGAGATTTGTTCTTATCTCTTCAAAAGGACTTAGTCTACTTGAGATTTGTTCTTATCTCTTCAAAAGGACTTAGTCTACTGGAGATTTGTTCTTATCTCTTTAAAAGGACTTAGTCTACTTGAGATTTGTTCTTATCTCTTTAAAAGGACCTAGTCTACTGGAGATCTGTTCAGGTAAAGTATCTTTGTCCTTACCAAGTTCATTGCATGTTCAGTTCTTTGCCTGAATTCTGAATGTCTTTAAACTTGTGGGCATGTGAATTTTGTTTATCATTTGATATACGACAATATCGTTGGAAAATTAATTTATTTTGTTTTTACATTAAAATCAGGTTCAGGTATATAAAAATTCCCTTTTCCTCCAGCCCCCCCCCCCACCAAAAAAAAAGAGTAAAACATTTAACAATAAAACCATTCTAATAGCAAAAGATTTAGGAATATGATTTTTAGCGGCCCCCGAAAGGGGAAAAGACGATATAAGTTTTGTGCGAAATGTCTGTCCGACTGTCCGTCCGTCCCGTTTAGATATCGTAAACTAGAAAAGATATTGAAAATCCGACATCACAATATTTTAGGCCATTCAAAGTTCTGATGCAACGGCTACTTTTATTTTTCTGAAAGCGAAAAATCTAATTTTCAAAATCAGTTATGCAAGCAGTTTTTTAAAGAGAAAAAGCTAATTAGTATGCATTATAAGATAGACCTAATTTAAAACGAATAGTAATCTTGTAAATTTCATTTTTCAAAATATTATAGCGGGGAGCATACACTCCACCATTTTTATTATTTTATTTTGAGGATTCGAATAAGAGATTGAGCCTTTTCAAAACAATTAGATCAGTTGTGAGACATCAGTTAGGCCAGGGGAGGCGCGGTGGCTGAGCGGTAAAGTGCTTGGCTTCCGAACCTGGGGTCCCGGATTCGAATCCTGGTGAAGACTGGGATTTTCAACTTTGAAATCTTTGGGCGCCTCTGAGTCCACTCAGCTCTAATGGGTACCTGACATTAGTTCTGGAAAAGTAAAGGCGGGTGGTCGTTGTGCTGGCTACATGACACCCTCGTTAACCGTAGGTCACAAAAACAGATGAGCTTTACATCATCTGCCCTATAGACTATAGACCACAAGGTCCAAAAGGGGTACTATTTAGGCCAGGTTCACATCTAACATTACATTCACTTTCATCTATCCTTTAATCTGCGGGACCGTTGGGGCACTACACAAGATCTGTTAACCTCCTTTCTCCATTCTTATCTCTCATTTGTCTTTAACATAATTTCATTCGGATGTTCTTTCTGAAAATATTGAAGCCTGCCTGGGTGGACCACTTCGGGGGCCAATTTTGAGTTTGTGTTTCCACACAAACTGTCTTTTGTAACCTTGTTTTTTCTTAATTTTTTACTCTTATATATATATAAGCGATTGTATAAATCTTCTACACTTTTAAAATATTCATCTAATAAACAGGCCTTTACATCTAGACTTACAAGACGAAGCGCAAAATGTTCCTTAACTTAATTTATATAACACCTGAATGCATAATTTCTGCATGCGGGAACATCCGTATACGTATAGTCGGTTCAGATATTTTCTTCTCCTCTAGCCAAATTTAAATTTATTTAATTTTATACTTTGGAAAATTATAATGGTCAAACTAGAGTTTTCTAGTGTGGCCAAAGAGCTAGTAATTCTTTTCCTAACTATATAAACTTTCAAATTTCTAGAAATACAAGATCTGTGTCCACCATGGCTTTAAGCCCACCCGGAAGACTTTATTTCTAGAAATACAAGATCTGTGTCCACCATGGCTTTAAGCCCACCCGGAAGACTTTATTTCTAGAAATACAAGATCTGTGTCCACCATGGCTTTAAGCCCACCCGGAAGACTTTATTTCTACGAAGGCACGAGTTGAATAGAGGTATTGGAAAAACACCTAAGTGAATCTAAAATAAAATGGCCGACATTTTTTTAAAATGTTTTCTCCATACCACGTAGACTATATAAAGTAAACAAATACTTTTAGACCATAAAAAAATTAATGAATTGATCTTTCAGGATCCCATCAAGTGTCTTATCACGCGGCATGGATATATGTGCGAAGATTCAGCTCGATAGGAGAATGAAAAGTTGTCAAAAGAAATAGTTAGAAATTTTCATTTTTGACTTTTTGTTTGTTTACTTTCTTCGGAGTACAACGAAAGTGTGAGCTCAAAGTAAGAATGGAAAAAAAAGTTCTGACAATTTTATTCATGAACGTTTTTGTTTAGTTTGAAAAATGTTTGGGACTTCACAAATGGATGATCTCTATATTATCGCCCCCAAAAAACCTATCCCAATGTAAGACTAAAGCTCTAGTGTTGCTATAGTTATGTTACTGCTAGTAGCTAGAATGTAAAACTAAAGCTCTAGTGTTGCTATAGTTACCTTACTGCTAGGAGCTAGAATGTAAAACTAAAGCTCTACTATTGCTATAGTTACCTTACTGCTAGGAGCTAGAATGTAAAACTAAAGCTCTAGTGTTGCTATAGTTACCTTACTGCTAGGAGCTAGAATGTAAAACTAAAGCTCTAGTGTTGCTATAGTAACCTTACTGCTAGGAGCTAGAATGTAAAACTAAAGCTCTAGTGTTGCTATAGTTAACTTACTGCTAGGAGCTAGAATGTAAAACTAAAGCTCTAGTGTTGCTATAGTTACCTTACTGCTAGGAGCTAGAATGTAAAACTAAAGCTCTAGTGTTGCTATAGTTACCTTACTGCTAGGAGCTAGAATGTAAAACTAAAGCTCTAGTGTTGCTATAGTTACCTTACTGCTAGGAGCTAGAATGTAAAACTAAAGCTCTAGTGTTGCTATAGTAACCTTACTGCTAGGAGCTAGAATGTAAAACTAAAGCTCTAGTGTTGCTATAGTAACCTTACTGCTAGGAGCTAGAATGTAAAACTAAAGCTCTAGTGTTGCTATAGTTACTTTACTGCTAGGAGCTAGAATGTAAAACTAAAGCTCTAGTGTTGCTATAGTTACCTTACTGCTAGGAGCGAGAATGTAAAAGACACACATAAAGGGAATGGCGGGAAGGAAGAGTAACAAGTAGACGAACTGCATCAGACCATTCAAGGATTGCAGGAAGCCCATCTCAGAGCCGTACCAGATGGACGTCATGTGCTGCTGGCAGTTTGGGTGCGCGACAAACTGTGGACAACAATGACAAGAATTAGGATGTTACTTTAGGATGTTACTTTAGGATGTTACTTTAGGATGTTACTTTAGGATGTTACTTTAGGATGTTACTTTAGGATGTTACTTTAGGATGTTGAATTAGGATGTTACTTTAGGATGTTACTTTAGGATGTTACTTTAGGATGTTACTTTAGGATGTTGAATTAGGCCTTCATGAGCTCAGAACAAACGTAAAAGACAAACAGTTACCCCAAGACAGACTTTAACTGCTCGATGTTGGTTTCAGCTATTGATTTAGATTTCTGACTCGATAACAAAACAACACTATGAGTAATTTATATTCTTCACTGAATTAGACTTTTAAAGAACAGATTTGTTTCTCATATATTTTGGTTATATTGACATTTTAACTTATAAATAATCCTCATCTGGGTGAGTTTCCGACGGTCTTAAGTAGTCCTCTGTGATAGGGGCCCAGATCTCCAGTCTCCCGTCGTTACATATTGGAACGCGAGTTCAGAAAAGTGTTCTTAGAATCGCGTTCCGCTTGACTGTGAACTAAGACTATTTGTCTACGTCTCTTTCTTTAAGAACTTATCTAATAAAATGTTCTATTTTCTCGACTGGCAAACACTAAGATAACTGCGTATTGGTGATGGTACTTTACTAAGTATACCTTTTCAGTCAAAAGATCATAGTTTACCATTTATTATTTTTCAAAAAATCTCGACCAGGACAGTCTTATCAAGTCAATAATGAAATCCCAGAAGTTCTTGCATAGAGAATAAAAGGCTATTCGGGTTTGGTATTATTTATATATAATTTATTTTCCTGGGTAGTTAGATGTTCATTCTACTGTGAACAAAATGCACTTCTGAAGAATTGAACGAAGCAATATGGTCAGTGCAAATCTAGGGTGGTAAACGAAATAGGGCTCCTCATAGTTCAATCAGTGCGTCCAAGAAGACATGGCAGTGTATGTGTCTTCAACGCCACGTCTGTATTGTTCGATAACTCACTACTTTAAGGTCGCAGTGTTAGGAGAGACTACGGCCACGTCTGTTTTGTTCGATAACTCACTACTTTAAGGTCGCAGTGTTCGATAGCTCACTACTTTAAAGTCGCAGTGTTCGATAGCTCACTACTGTAAGGTCGCAGTGTTCGATAGCTCACTGCTTTAAGGTCGCAGTGTTAGGAGAGACTACGGACGTTTTGTAACTAAGCGTCTTGTGTATGCCTTGTTATTGTTTACATGTCTGAATTATTGTTTTAAAGACAGAGAAATCAAATTATAGTTTATTAACGATTGACTAGTATAGTTGCAACCTGTTGTTACAAATGAAAATAGATTCTTAAAGATTTCTGTCTAATGCTGTCACATCTCGGTGTTAGAAGTACAGTCAATTTATCTATAGTTCAAAAACACGTATGCAGCTTAAAGGATTTTGTTTATGAAAGTATAATAGAGAAACTATCAAAAGATGATAAGTCAGTTACTTAACACTTGAATACATAATACAACAGAACCAAACAAAGACATCTAGAGAGCAGGTCGTTGACTACATTCAACCAATCACATTCACAATCAGCTAAATAGACCCCTTGGATCTTCTTGGAATTACTCTCATAAAGCGGCATGCTAATAATATACTTAATGTTCTCTATTCAAATCTCTTTTGTGGGCCTTTTTGAGATGGGGGGGGGGAGTAAATGGGTGTATGGGATTACGGGAGAAGCTTGTAACTCAAAGCTCAGTTCCCAACCTCAACAGGGAATCAAAGAAACCACGTCTCTGCATCCAGAACGCTCTACAAACGTGAACCACACATTTTTTTTTTCAACACCCACCAGTAGATATCATACTTTATAACCTCTAGTTGAACTTGGCTCAGCTCAAAATTCTAACTTGTTTCAAAAGATTTAATAGGAAATATAAAATTAATGAATGTGCTTTTTAAATTGAGTCATCGCATTTTCCCCAAAAAATATTTTTTTTTGCAAAAAAAAAAAAAAAATTACAAAAAAAGTTCTGAACAATGAATGACTGCAATTTTCAAGTCTACAAAAAATACATATATCTATATATATATAAGCATGTTCTTAAGCTGAGGTATTTAGGACATAGAATGCGAAGAACAATGGAAGATGTTGCAAAGCAGGCTCTAGACTGAAACCTACAAGGGCAAAACAAAACGATGGGAGACCAAAGCAAACATGGAGGAGATCAATGGAACATGAAGACGACAGAATGGACCCAACTTAAGGGAATCGCCCTGAGTCCAATGACCAAGTACTGCTACCGTCCTATGTTTCACTGTGAATCAGAAGAATTGAGTGAAATAGGTCAATTGAATGCATTTCCAAACTCAGTATTGATAGACAGAACTATAAGGATGTCAAGAAACAATCCACATTTCAGTGCTGGCACTATGTCACACTGTCCACCTAGAAGACTGAAGCAGTGGTCAACTCTTACCTTCTTCTCCATGTATCTGATGGCCATCTTTAGCCTGGCCAGTGGATCTCTTTCTGTACCTTCATCACTTTCACTGAGCACGGCTTCAACTTCCTGAGTTCCTCTACAGAGGTCCATGAGTTCACAAGCAAAATTCATACACTTTTCTACCATATTCAAATACTCACTCTGTGAATATATATACAATGTAATATAAAACGTGGTGGTGCGTAACACACGAAAATATACACATCACAGCATAAAGAAATTCTAAATAAACTAAAAGTGATGTGGTGACATACAGCTTGTTTTATAACTGAGAACATTTTAGTGTTACCCCCACAAAAGTCATAAATATGCATTGCTATCAAAAAGTATTTTGCAGTTACATCCATAGCAATCTTTTTTTTTTTGGCTACGATTACAATTATTGAAACAGATTTTATTTTAATATTGGGTACAATTTAATTTTGTTTTTAGATTTCGCACCAACATTGTAAAAGAAAAACTTCGAAATGGTTGTTCTCAGACCGATGTGTTAATCAGAGAATTTTATGTTGAAAGGTAACTAATCTGGGTATAAATGTTTAATGAAAGCTGTGTTTTTAAATGCAAAAGCTAGATCTACGTATCTTTTTCAAATTATAAATCCTACACTTTTAATTTTAAAAACTAAATATTAATACTGTATGCACTTACATATAAACCTTTTTTATAAACAAACCTTAGAGAAATGATTTGTATTGGGTAGCAGAGTTAATACAAATAGAACAGCAATGATAATAAAATTGTTTGGATCAATAAAGCTAGGCTTGCCTTTTCAACTCTTCAAAGTATCTGGCGCTCCAAGGCACTATCTCTACATAACAATACGAATCTATATTACAGACGTTAAGTCGGTCCTTGTATACGGTTCAGAGACATGGCGAGTCACTAAAACAAATATGGAAAAGCTCAAGGCCTTGTTAACAGATTTCTGACGCCGGATATTAGGAAAGAAAAGAGAGCTACTGTCAATTTGTGGGCGAGGTCTAGACAAGGTAAGGTGGATGTCAATTTGTGGGCGAGGTCTAGACAAGGTAAGGTGGATGTCAATTTGTGGGCGAGGTCTAGACAAGGTAAGGTGGATGTCAATTTGTGGGCTAGGTCTAGACAAGGTAAGGTGGATGTCAATTTGTGGGCGAGGTCTAGACAAGGTAAGGTGGATGTCAATTTGTGGGCGAGGTCTAGACAAGGTAAGGTGGATGTTAGAGAAACATGATATGAAAAGATTAAATCTATAGACTTTAATTAAAGTACAAATTATCAATTTCAATTATCACACTTGCTTCTCTATCTCTCGTCTCAATCCGTTCACCGATCTTTTTTCCATTCATCTGCAACAATGCTGCTAAAAATGGCATCAGACCGTGACACACAGTCTATTAATAGATCGGTGCCGTCGTATAACAAAATGTTTCAACAAACTTTTGTGTTGACAAGAATATAAAGGCTATAAATAGCATAGAGAGCATATTCTTTAGAAATTTAACTTTTTGGTCTAAAAAGACAACTTTTTATTTTATTTTGAAAACTGGATGTTCTTTTAGAAAAAAACATTTGAAAAATCAGTTCCGATTTCTAGCAATGATTCCATGACACCACCTTGAACTTTCGTTACTACTTCAATACTAATGGGAAGCTCAATGACTGTAGTGATTGCTATTACATGCTAAATAATGCAATGGGTCATCACTAAATCAAGATGGTCGTCTTTTGTCTGCACTAATTCAACTCCCGAAATGCCCGCTATTTATGACGCTGTACAGGGTCTAGCTCTACGTACTGTGTAAGTATTGCATCTTCAAGGGAAACTAAAAAAAGAAAGAAAAAAGTGATAGATTTAATTCTAATGACCCTTCAACCTTAGCGTCTAGACCCCGCGAAATATCCTCGGCTCTTATAGCCAATGCGTGCGAAGAGTTGAATAGGGTCCATCAGAGTATGATGCAGACCAATCAGGGCTTATCTAGAGATTCATTCGTATCACACACACATAATTCATACAGACAAACACACGCACTCTCAGTATCACCCACACATACATCCGACGCCCCGGTGTAATTGAAACAAGGGCGATCACTGCATGTATGAAATAATAGTTTCCCGCCAAAACTGGGATAGGGGAGACGAGCCACGGCTCTGCAGAAGTCACTGAAATAGAGGACATTTACTTCGCCTACACACATGCACAAGATCTAATTGGATTGCAAAGGCTAAGTTTAGGAATGGGGGTGAACGCCCGATATTTGTTTTAATGCATTGACGTCCAATTCCCGCTTTTAATGTTACCATGACCCGGAAACAAATACCCGAACGTAAATAGCACACTATGAAAACGATGAAACAGTATTTGGAGGATAGGAAGACATGTGTTGAAACTTATCAGAGGGGGATGATGATCAATGATCAATGTGGTCAGTAAAAGATAAGTACTACATTCAAGACTTAACGATTTTTTCAAAGAATATATTAATTACTGATTAAAAATTATGGGACACAGTCTCCGAGTGTTAAAGTACTTGGATTTCAGAGGCGTAGTGAACAAAATGTGCGCCCCCCCCCCACCTACATTTACATTGAACATATATAGGCGCCTTTCTGTGTGTGACGCCCCCCTGAGTGTGGCGCCTGGGGCATAGTGATCCCCTTGCCCCACCCCCCTTCACTATGTCTCCGCACCTGAGTCCACCCGACTCTAATGGGTACGTTTGAATAGTAAAGTTGTGCTAGCCACATGACACCCTCGTTAACCATTGGTTTGAATAACAAATGAGCTTTACATCACCTTCCCCATACATCTTCAGAATATCTCATGTTGGTGTTTCCTAGACAGCCTTTACTAAAAAAAATGTCCACCCATTTAACTTAATACATTATTATTACAAAGCTCAGATCCACCTACTTCCTCTGTCTGTCTGTTACACAGTTTAAACACGTTATGTCTCCAACATCCCATTCTCCGATCAAGTTGAAACTTTACACAATTGTGCATTGTTCCTATTAACAAAACATGAAACGATTTTTAAACAAAGTTACAACAGTTTGTGTGGAAACAAACTCAAAATCGGCCCCCGAAGCGCAGGTAAAAAGGCAGGTTTCAATGTTTTCAGAAAGAATATCAGAATGAAATTCTATCAAAGGCCAATGACAGAGAAAAATGGAGAATCAATGTTGACAGATCTTGTGTCGTGGCCCAAGGGTCCTGCAGACCAAAGGATAGGTGAAAGTGAAGGAGAAGCTCAATGTGAACCTGGCCTAACTGATGTCATGTAATGATTATCTAATTGATTTACTTGGTCTTTAAAGGGTCAATCTCTTATTCCAAGTCTCAAGGAAAACATTCTCCCGTTCCTTTGCTTCAGTGTTTCACGACAGCTACCTCATAGTGCTGTTCATGTGATAATATGAAATACTACTTATTAATTGCTGTTTTAAATTATTTTCCACTTATATGTATACTTTATAGATTTTTTCTCTTTTAAAATAAAAGTAAACATTTTGTTTTCTAAATGTAGTAAATAGTATGACAGAACATACATCTCAGCTATACATGTGTAAAATAAAATAATATTTTTTAACAAAAAATCTTAAACCTTTTGCATAAATGTGTTTAAGATATGGTAAATAGCCTCCCGTGTTTGTTACTATTAATAGAGAATAGTTGTAAAAATGGTGTATTTATATATAAAAATTGCTTGCATAGTTGATTTTAAAAATTAAATTTTTCGCTTTCAGAAAAGAAGAAATGTACCCGTTGCATCAGAACCATGAATGGTCTAAAATATTATGATGTCGGATTTTCAATATCTTTTAGAGTTTACGAGATCTAAACGGGACGAACGGACGGATGGACAGACATAGCACACAAAGTTAATAGCATCTATTCCAATTTTGGGGGCCGCTAAAAATTAACCAATTATTTTATTAATTAGTGGTAATTAATTCATTTAGTTTGATATCAAAAAGGGGAATAATCTTACAGTATCGAGAGATATCGCTCTAAATGGAGTTTTTCCCCCTAAGATAATTTTTTTTTAAAGTGTTTTTTATATTTTGCTTGTTTTTATATTAGCCTTATTATTATTGCTATTATAATTATTATTTTGTAATTAGTATTTTTTTTCTTAAGGACCCAGAGGTCAACACTAGCTTTAGAAACACTCACTAAAAAGTAAAATCGTTCAGCATAGAGATTTTTAAACATTTACACATACTTATCCTTCCTACTTTTAATCCCTTCCTTTTTCTTCTTTTCTTTCTATCTTATTTATTTTTCATTTCTTATAACATTTGAAAGGCAAAGGACATTAGTGAAACAGAGAGATTTAATTTATTCATTCCATTGTGTAAAGCATGGGAGTAGCCAGGATTTGTTTTCGGGAGGGTAACTAAAAAATACTTATTCTGATGTGTCTACCGTGCAATATCCTGCTACTCTTCTCCTTCAAGAAATGCAGTTCAATATCTAATCTTCTATTCACTGTGTGACTGGTAGAAAAACAAATCAATGTGTGAATGTTTTATTTGGGGTAGGGATGAACCGCGAGTGACTGCAGTTTGCATTTGTTTTTCTTTTTTCAATTCTGTGGCTTAACTTTTCGTACATTTACTTCATAGATGGCATCCAGCAAATGGCAGAAATAACAACTTTACTAAGTTGAAACGATAACTATAATTTTGCGTTATTGTTTCTTTTTTTTTTTTTTTTGGGGGGGGGGAGGTGGGGGTAAATCAAACATCCTTGGTTACGCTCATATTCGGTGACAGTGGGTTCCTGTAGTTTTTTATCGAACGTGGGGGGGGGGGGGGACTTCAAAACCCCGTGACCACCTGGAGGCGGGTGGGTTTAAGCTAAAACAAAAATCATTTCGGAGGGGAAGGGGGCTAGCTACGCCCATGATGTAAAGACCTGTATCAAGTAGCAGCAATGACTGCGTGTCTGAAGGATCCCTGAATTCAGATTAGGACGTAGAAAACTTCTTTGACTCTGTAGACACATTGATTCAATTTTCTGTTTAGTTCCTTCTTTCTAGGAACTTGTAATGACACTCTTAGAGCGTCTCAACTATTCAGAGAGTTTAATTCAAACCCATCAGAGAGAGAGAGAGAGAGAGAAGGAGAGAGAGAGAGAGAGAGAGAGAGATATGGAGCGATGGAAAAAGAGAGAGTGAGACAGAAAGAGAGAGATTTCGACATAGAAAAAGAAAGAGAGAAAGAGACATACATAGGAAGAGTGAAAGAGAAAAAGAGAGAATGAATGAGAGATAGTACAGATAGAACGAGTGAGAGACAAAAGAGTTGAAAGAAGATAAGCAGATTCAATAGAAACAGAGAGAGAGAGAGAGAGAGAGAGAGATTATAATTTAAACTAATCTAATCTTAAAAATGTTCCTTTAAAAAAAAGAAGAAAATTACGTCTTAAACCTATCCATGTGTTAATCTAGTCGTGAATTTTAATTAGAGACTTTACTCTGATACGTCAATGGCTGATTTTCAATAATATATTGGTAGATGATAACCTAAGCTAGTGAGGGCATCCATTTTTGTTTGTTGTCGCAATAATGAACATGTAGACTAGCGCTAGCTGACGCTCATTTTAACATGCTAAATAAATAGGGAAAAACACAAAACACGTTAAAGATTCTGTAAAGTCGCTCTATACTCAAAAGCAAAATATATATATATATATAAAATTAAGACAAGGTTACAAAGACAGTTTGTGTGGAAACATAAACTCAAAATCGGCCCACGAAGTGGTTCACCCAGGCAGGTAAAAGACAGGTATCAATATATTCAGAAAGAAAATCAGAATGAAATTCTATCAAAGGCATATGACAGAGAAGAATGGAGAAAGAAGGTTGACAGATCTTATGTGGTGCCCCAACGGTCCAGCAGACCAAGGGATAGGTGAAAGTCATTATGAAGTTGGATGTGAACCTGGCCTAACTGATGTCTTATAATTAATATCTAATTGATCTAATTGTTTTGTAGATGGTCAATCTCTTATTCAAAGCCTTAAGAAAAAAATTTTCCGTAAAAAAAAAAAAAATTTAAAAATTCCTTTAGTTAGGAGTTTCAAAGTGAAGGTAAGACTCCACAGTTCACACGGTAATATGAAAAACTATTTATTAATTGTTGTTTAAAATATGGTAAATAGTCATCTCCCCTACTAAATAGCCTCCAGTGTTTGTTAGTATTAATACTGAATAGTTGTAAAAATGGTGTATTTGTATGAAAAAACTGCTTGCATACTTGATCTAAAAGGGACGGACGGACGGACGGACAGACAAACCACACAAAACTAATAGCGTCTTTTTCCCTTTCGGGGGTAGCTAAAAACTAACTTGTGATCTTCAGTTTGAAGAGTCTAAATTCATCACAATCCACATATCCTCGAGTAGCACATAAAATAAAAAGCTTTTTTTTCCCAATCATTCTTTTTTTTTTTTTAAATAATGTGTAACATTTAAACATCGTTTCTAAGTGAAAGACTGAGATTTAGTAGACACTTTCGGCATGAACTAAACGCTACAAAATCAAGGGACAACTGTCTTTTTTAAATAAGTCAATTGTAACAATTGCGGGAGTCTAGATTATAGATCTAAATCTAGCGGAATCTGTTTTTTTTTGTTTTTTTTTGGATATAAGCTAAATCTATACAAATTAATAAAAACTTCTGGTTACGAAGTAAAGAAAATTGATTACATATAATCTCCCCCCCCCCTCTCGCTTTCTAGCTCTCTCTCCTCTCTCCCTTAGATCTAGTTATATCAAAGCAATGCTATGGCGTAGGAACCAATCTCTGTGTGAGTTAATTAGGTGGTGTCAGAATGTGTACTGACATTCAGGTGACGGCAACCAAGGGGATAGAACAAGTTTAGCTCAAGACGGAAATAAGAGATTCAAATCCTGGCTGCCACACAGGATGAAATGGTGCAGCGAACTCCGTTCAACTGCCCTCCATGATTGATGCGATGCCATGTCAGTGAGCACATGACAAGAACGATTTCGTGCTCATCTTGTTGAGTTACGTGTCATGTGACCTAGGACTCGGGGTAGGAGGAGAGGACGCTAGGATGTTGTCCTCTGGAAACATTTCAATGAACAAAAATGTGGGTATAAAGATGGACTCTTTATACATATTAGCATATAACGTTGTTGAGATACAGACTCCAAAGATGTGGATTCACATTTCAAAAATGTATTTTTAAAAATGTTGACACATATAGACCAATACAAAACAATAGAATTCGCATCCTCAACACAAAGGCTAAAGCAGATCTTTTGCAAGGCGAAGAGACTTCAAGAGTAACAGTAAACAGTACATACAGTACATACAGTACATACAGTACAAACAGTACACAGTAAATACAGTACAAACAGTACATACAGTACATACAGTAAATACAGTACGTACAAGCAGTGCCGGATTTAAGAGAAGACAGGCGGGGCTCCACAAAAGAGAACAATGTATATATATAATTTCGAGAGGTCACATAAGTAGGAGCGGTGGCTGAGAGGGTTCGAATCCTGGTGAAGACTGGGATTTTTATTTTGGGATCCTTGGGCGCCTCTGAGTCCACCCAGCTCTAATGGGTACCTGACATTAGGCGATTGGTCGTTGTGCTGGCCACATGACACCCTCGTTAACCGTAGGCCACAGAATCAGATGACCTTTACATCATCTGCTCTACATACCACAAGGTCTGAAAGGGAAACTTTTACAAAATTTTAAAGTATTTTTCCTCATTTTTAACACTAACACTTACGTCGGCTGGCAACAATATCGTGATGAAGAAGTGTCCGCTTGTAGTTGGAGCAAGCTTGGAATACGTAAATATCGATAAAGTTCCGGATTTACGGTAATGCGTCGACAAAGGGACTTACTCTCTACAAACCCAAACATATACTCTTTTGAAAACTAAAATATGTATACTAAATATTTTTTTAAAAAAGGACAGTAAGATTTAATCTACACGTGTTTTTTGTTCTAAAATAAATGACACTTTTAGATATAAGTATTTTATTCATTAGTGGATCTTTAATAGAGCTTTTGAGCATTCACCGACATATAACTATTTTAAGAAGATGGCCAAAAAATATCTACATTCTGATAACTCAGTATACAATGATGTCATCGGAAATCAAACGACGCGAATGGGGTTGGATTGAAAATACAATGCGAAGAGCAACAGAAAGACAATCTGTAGCTGATGTAACTTTAAGGGAGGATTGATACAGATAATAGGATAAAAAGTGGTAAACGACTAATGAAAGTTAAAGAGGAAGATAAAACATGTGTTCATTGAAATTGTTGAAGTGAATGGCAACATGTTAGATGTTCGACATGTTCTATTTTCATTTGTTGTTTCTACCTATATCAATATATATATATATAAATTCATGATTTTTATATCACGTAAGATACAAGGGCAAGACTAGCTGCCTGGAGCTAAAAACCAACACCTACAAGGGTAAGTTTAACTAGCTGCCTGGAGCTAAAAACCAACACCTACAAGGGTAAGTTGAACTAGCTGCCTGGAGCTAAAAACCAACACCTACAAGGGTAAGTTGAACTAGCTGCCTGGAGCTAAAAACCAACACTTGAAATAGTAAGTGGGGACTAGCTGCCTGGAGCTACAAACCAACAATTGAAATAGTAAGTGGGGACTAGCTGCCTGGAGCTACAAACCAACACCTACAAGGGTAAGTTGAACTAGCTGCCTGGAGCTACAAACCAACACTTGAAATAGTAAGTGGGGACTAGCTGCCTGGAGCTACAAACCAACACTTGAAATAGTAAGTGGGGACTAGCTGACTGTAGCTACAAACCAACACTTGAAATAGTAAGTGGGGACTAGCTGACTGGAGCTACAAACCAACACTTGAAATAGTAAGTGGGGACTAGCTGCCTGGAGCTACAAACCAACACTTGAAATAGTAAGTGGGGACAAGCTGACTGGAGCTACAAACCAACACATACAAAGGTAAATTGGACTAGCTGACTGGAGCTACAAACCAACACATACAAAGGTAAATTGGACTAGCTGACTGGAGCTACAAACCAACACTTACAAAGGTAAATTGGACTAGCTGACTGGAGCTACAAACCAACACATACAAAGGTAAATTGGACTAGCTGACTGGAGCTACAAACCAACACTTACAAAGGTAAATTGGACTAGCTGACTGGAGCTACAAACCAACACTTACAAAGGTAAATTGGAATAGCTGACTGGAGCTACAAACCAACACTTACAAAGGTAAATTGGACTTGCTGAATAGAGCTACAAACCAACACCTACAAAGGTAATTTGGACTAGCTGACTGGAGCTACAAACCAACACATACAAAGGTAAATTGGACTAGCTGACTGGAGCTACAAACCAACACCTACAAAGGTAAATTGAACTAGCTGCCTGGAGCTACAAACCAACACTTGAAATAGTAAGTGGGGACTAGCTGCCTGGAGCTACAAACCAACACCTACAAAGGTAAATTGGACTAGCTGACTGGAGATACAAACCAACACCTACAAAGGTAAATTGGACTAGCTGACTGGAGCAACAAACCAACACCTACAAAGGTAAATTGGACTAGCTGACTGGAGCTACAAACCAACACATACAAAGGTAAATTGGACTAGCTGAATGGAGCTACAAACCAACACCTACAAAGGTAAATTGGACTAGCTGCCTGGATCTACAAACCAACACCTACAAAGGTAAATTGGACTAGCTGAGTGGAGCTACAAACAAACACCTACAAAGGTAAATTGGACTAGCTGCCTGGAGCTACAAACCAACACATACAAAGGTAAATTGGACTAGCTGACTGGAGTTACAAACCAACACCTACAAAGGTAAATTGGACTAGCTGCCTGGAGCTACAAACCAACACCTACAAAGGTAAATTGGACTAGCTGACTGGAGCTAGAAACCAACACCTACAAAGGTAAATTGGACTAGCTGACTGGAGCTACAAACCAACACATACAAAGGTAAATTGGACTAGCTGCCTGGAGCTACAAACCAACACCTACAAAGGTAAATTGGACTAGCTGTCTGGAGCTACAAACCAACACCTACAAAGGTAAATTGGACTAGCTGACTGGAGCTACAAACCAACACATACACAGGTAAATTGGACTAGCTGCCTGGAGCTACAAACCAACACATACAAAGGTAAATTGGACTAGCTGACTGGAGCTACAAAACAACACATACAAAGGTAAATTGGACTAGCTGACTGGAGTTACAAACCAACACCTACAAAGGTAAATTGGACTAGCTGCCTGGAGCTACAAACCAACACCTACAAAGGTAAATTGGACTAGCTGACTGGAGCTAGAAACCAACACCTACAAAGGTAAATTGGACTAGCTGCCTGGAGCTACAAACCAACACCTACAAAGGTAAATTGGACTAGCTGCCTGGAGCTACAAACCAACACCTACAAAGGTAAATTGGACTAGCTGTCTGGAGCTACAAACCAACACCTACAAAGGTAAATTGGACTAGCTGACTGGAGCTACAAACCAACACATACACAGGTAAATTGGACTAGCTGCCTGGAGCTACAAACCAACACATACAAAGGTAAATTGGACTAGCTGACTGGAGCTACAAAACAACACATACAAAGGTAAATTGGACTAGCTGACTGGAGCTAGAAACCAACACCTACAAAGGTAAATTGGACTAGCTGACTGGAGCTACAAACCAACACTTACAAAGGTAAATTGGACTAGCTGCCTGGAGCTACAAACCAACACTTACAAATGTAAATTGGACTAGCTGACTGGAGCTACAAACCAACACTTACAAAGGTAAATTGGACTAGCTGCCTGGAGCTACAAACCAACACTTACAAAGGTAAATTGGACTAGCTGCCTGGAGCTACAAACCAACACCTACAAAGGTAAATTGGACTAGCTGCCTGGAGCTACAAACCAACACCTACAAGGGTAAGTTGAACTAGCTGTCTGGAGCTACATACCAACACTTGAAATAGTAAGTGGGGACTAGCTGCCTGGAGCTACAAACCAACACCTACAAAGGTAAAGTGGACTAGCTGACTGGAGCTACAAATCAACACCTACAAGGGTAAGTTGAACTAGATGCCTGGAGCTACAAACCAACACCTACAAGAGTAAGTTGAACTAGCTGCCTGGAGCTACAAACCAACACTTGAAATAGTAAGTGGGGACTAGCTGCCTGGAGCTACAAACCAACACCTACAAAGGTAAGTTGAACTAGCTGTCTGGAGCTACATACCAACACTTGAAATAGTAAGTGGGGACTAGCTGACTGGAGCTACAAACCAACACCTACAAAGGTAAGTGGGGACTAGCTGCCTGGAGCTACAAACCAACACCTACAAAGGTAAGTTGAACTAGCTGCCTGGAGCTACATACCAACACTTGAAATAGTAAGTGGGGACTAGCTGACTGGAGCTACAAACCAACACCTACAAAGGTAAGTTGAACTAGCTGACTGGAGCTACATACCAACACTTGAAATAGTAAGTGGGGACTAGCTGCCTGGAGCTACAAACCAACACCTACAAGGGTAAGTTGAACTAGCTGACTGGAGCTACATACCAACACTTGAAATAGTAAGTGGGGACTAGCTGTCTGGAGCTACATACCAACACTTGAAATAGTAAGTGGGGACTAGCTGCCTGGAGCTACAATACAACACATACAAAGGTAAATTGGACTAGCTGACTGGAGCTACATACCAACACTTGAAATAGTAAGTGGGGACTAGCTGCCTGGAGCTACAAACCAACACCTACAAAGGTAAGTTGAACTAGCTGCCTGGAGCTACATACCAACACTTGAAATAGTAAGTGGGGACTAGCTGACTGGAGCTACAAACCAACACCTACAAAGGTAAATTGGACTAGCTGCCTGGAGCTACAAACCAACACATACAAAGGTAAATTGAACTAGCTGCCTGGAGCTACAAACCAACACTTGAAATAGTAAGTGGGGACTAGCTGCCTGGAGCTACAAACCAACACCTACAAAGGTAAATTGGACTAGCTGACTGGAGATACAAACCAACACCTACAAAGGTAAATTGGACTAGCTGACTGGAGCAACAAACCAACACCTACAAAGGTAAATTGGACTAGCTGACTGGAGCTACAAACCAACACATACAAAGGTAAATTGGACTAGCTAAATGGAGCTACAAACCAACACCTACAAAGGTAAATTGGACTAGCTGCCTGGATCTACAAACCAACACCTACAAAGGTAAATTGGACTAGCTGAGTGGAGCTACAAACAAACACCTACAAAGGTAAATTGGACTAGCTGCCTGGAGCTACAAACCAACACATACAAAGGTAAATTGGACTAGCTGACTGGAGTTACAAACCAACACCTACAAAGGTAAATTGGACTAGCTGCCTGGAGCTACAAACCAACACCTACAAAGGTAAATTGGACTAGCTGACTGGAGCTAGAAACCAACACCTACAAAGGTAAATTGGACTAGCTGCCTGGAGCTACAAACCAACACCTACAAAGGTAAATTGGACTAGCTGCCTGGAGCTACAAACCAACACCTACAAAGGTAAATTGGACTAGCTGTCTGGAGCTACAAACCAACACCTACAAAGGTAAATTGGACTAGCTGACTGGAGCTACAAACCAACACATACACAGGTAAATTGGACTAGCTGCCTGGAGCTACAAACCAACACATACAAAGGTAAATTGGACTAGCTGACTGGAGCTACAAAACAACACATACAAAGGTAAATTGGACTAGCTGACTGGAGTTACAAACCAACACCTACAAAGGTAAATTGGACTAGCTGCCTGGAGCTACAAACCAACACCTACAAAGGTAAATTGGACTAGCTGACTGGAGCTAGAAACCAACACCTACAAAGGTAAATTGGACTAGCTGCCTGGAGCTACAAACCAACACCTACAAAGGTAAATTGGACTAGCTGCCTGGAGCTACAAACCAACACCTACAAAGGTAAATTGGACTAGCTGTCTGGAGCTACAAACCAACACCTACAAAGGTAAATTGGACTAGCTGACTGGAGCTACAAACCAACACATACACAGGTAAATTGGACTAGCTGCCTGGAGCTACAAACCAACACATACAAAGGTAAATTGGACTAGCTGACTGGAGCTACAAAACAACACATACAAAGGTAAATTGGACTAGCTGACTGGAGCTAGAAACCAACACCTACAAAGGTAAATTGGACTAGCTGACTGGAGCTACAAACCAACACTTACAAAGGTAAATTGGACTAGCTGCCTGGAGCTACAAACCAACACTTACAAATGTAAATTGGACTAGCTGACTGGAGCTACAAACCAACACTTACAAAGGTAAATTGGACTAGCTGCCTGGAGCTACAAACCAACACTTACAAAGGTAAATTGGACTAGCTGCCTGGAGCTACAAACCAACACCTACAAAGGTAAATTGGACTAGCTGCCTGGAGCTACAAACCAACACCTACAAGGGTAAGTTGAACTAGCTGTCTGGAGCTACATACCAACACTTGAAATAGTAAGTGGGGACTAGCTGCCTGGAGCTACAAACCAAAACCTACAAGGGTAAGTTGAACTAGATGCCTGGAGCTACAAACCAACACCTACAAGGGTAAGTTAAACTAGCTGTCTGGAGCTACAAACGAACACTTGAAATAGTAAGTGGGGACTAGCTGCCTGGAGCTACAAACCAACACCTACAAAGGTAAAGTGGACTAGCTGACTGGAGCTACAAATCAACACCTACAAGGGTAAGTTGAACTAGATGCCTGGAGCTACAAACCAACACCTACAAGGGTAAGTTGAACTAGATGCCTGGAGCTACAAACCAACACTTGAAATAGTAAGTGGGGACTAGCTGCCTGGAGCTACAAACCAACACCTACAAAGGTAAGTTGAACTAGCTGTCTGGAGCTACATACCAACACTTGAAATAGTAAGTGGGGACTAGCTGACTGGAGCTACAAACCAACACCTACAAAGGTAAGTGGGGACTAGCTGCCTGGAGCTACAAACCAACACCTACAAAGGTAAGTTGAACTAGCTGCCTGGAGCTACATACCAACACTTGAAATAGTAAGTGGGGACTAGCTGACTGGAGCTACAAACCAACACCTACAAAGGTAAGTTGAACTAGCTGACTGGAGCTACATACCAACACTTGAAATAGTAAGTGGGGACTAGCTGCCTGGAGCTACAATACAACACATACAAAGGTAAATTGGACTAGCTGACTGGAGCTACATACCAACACTTGAAATAGTAAGTGGGGACTAGCTGCCTGGAGCTACAAACCAACACCTACAAAGGTAAGTTGAACTAGCTGCCTGGAGCTACATACCAACACTTGAAATAGTAAGTGGGGACTAGCTGCCTGGAGCTACAAACCAACACCTACAAGGGTAAGTTGAACTAGCTGACTGGAGCTACATACCAACACTTGAAATAGTAAGTGGGGACTAGCTGTCTGGAGCTACATACCAACACTTGAAATAGTAAGTGGGGACTAGCTGCCTGGAGCTACAAACCTACACATACAAAGGTAAATTGGACTAGCTGACTGGAGCTACAAACCAACACATACAAAGGTAAATTGGACTAGCTGCCTGGAGCTACAAACCAACACATACAAAGGTAAATTGGACTAGCTGACTGGAGCTACAAACCAACACATACAAAGGTAAATTGGACTAGCTGACTGGAGCTACAAACCAACACATACAAAGGTAAATTGGACTAGCTGACTGGAGCTACAAACCAACACATACAAAGGTAAATTGGACTAGCTGCCTGGAGCTACAAACCAACACATACAAAGGTAGGTAAATTGGACTAGCTGACTGGAGCTACAAACCAACACATACAAAGGTAAATTGGACTAGCTGACTGGAGCTACAAACCAACACTTACAAAGGTAAATTGGACTAGCTGACTGGAGCTACAAACCAACACATACAAAGGTAAATTGGACTAGCTGACTGGAGCTACAAACCAACACATACAAAGGTAAATTGGACTAGCTGACTGGAGCTAAAAACCAACACCTACAAGGGTAAGTTGAACTAGCTGACTGGAGCTACATACCAACACTTGAAATAGTAAGTGGGGACTAGCTGTCTGGAGCTACAAACCAACACTTGAAATAGTAAGTGGGGACTAGCTGCCTGGAGCTACAAACCAACACATACAAAGGTAAATTGGACTAGCTGACTGGAGCTACAAACCAACACATACAAAGGCAAATTGGACTAGCTGACTGGAGCTACAAACCAACACATACAAAGGTAAATTGGACTAGCTGCCTGGAGCTACAAACCAACACCTACAAAGGTAAGTTGAACTAGCTGCCTGGAGCTACATACCAACACTTGAAATAGTAAGTGGGGACTAGCTGACTGGAGCTACAAACCAACACCTACAAAGGTAAATTGGACTAGCTGCCTGGAGCTACATACCAACACTTGAAATAGTAAGTGGGGACTAGCTGCCTGGAGCTACAAACCAACACCTACAAGGGTAAGTTGAACTAGCTGACTGGAGCTACATACCAACACTTGAAATAGTAAGTGGGGACTAGCTGTCTGGAGCTACATACCAACACTTGAAATAGTAAGTGGGGACTAGCTGCCTGGAGCTACAAACCTACACATACAAAGGTAAATTGGACTAGCTGACTGGAGCTACAAACCAACACATACAAAGGTAAATTGGACTAGCTGCCTGGAGCTACAAACCAACACATACAAAGGTAAATTGGACTAGCTGACTGGAGCTACAAACCAACACATACAAAGGTAAATTGGACTAGCTGACTGGAGCTACAAACCAACACATACAAAGGTAAATTGGACTAGCTGACTGGAGCTACAAACCAACACATACAAAGGTAGGTAAATTGAACTAGCTGACTGGAGCTACAAACCAACACATACAAAGGTAAATTGGACTAGCTGACTGGAGCTACAAACCAACACTTACAAAGGTAAATTGGACTAGCTGACTGGAGCTACAAACCAACACATACAAAGGTAAATTGGACTAGCTGACTGGAGCTACAAACCAACACATACAAAGGTAAATTGGACTAGCTGACTGGAGCTAAAAACCAACACCTACAAGGGTAAGTTGAACTAGCTGACTGGAGCTACATACCAACACTTGAAATAGTAAGTGGGGACTAGCTGTCTGGAGCTACAAACCAACACTTGAAATAGTAAGTGGGGACTAGCTGCCTGGAGCTACAAACCAACACATACAAAGGTAAATTGGACTAGCTGACTGGAGCTACAAACCAACACATACAAGGGTAAGTTGAACTAGCTGTCTGGAGCTACATACCAACACATACAAAGGTAAATTGGACTAGCTGCCTGGAGCTACAAACCAACACATACAAAGGTAAATTGGACTAGCTGACTGGAGCTACAAACCAACACATACAAAGGTAAATTGGACTAGCTGACTGGAGCTACAAACCAACACATACAAAGGTAAATTGGACTAGCTGACTGGAGCTACAAACCAACACCTACAAGGGTAAGTTGAACTAGCTGCCTGGAGCTACATACCAACACCTACAAGGGTAAGTTGAACTAGCTGCCTGGAGCTACATACCAACAGTTGAAATAGTAAGTGTGGACTAGCTGCCTGGAGCTACAAACTAACACCTACAAAGGTAAGTTGAACTAGCTGCCTGGAGCTACATACCAACAGTTGAAATAGTAAGTGGGGACTAGCTGCCTGGAGCTACAAACCAACACCTACAAAGGTAAGTTGAACTAGCTGCCTGGAGCTACATACCAACACTTGAAATAGTAAGTGGGGACTAGCTGACTGGAGCTACAAACCAACACCTACAAAGGTAAGTTGAACTAGCTGCCTGGAGCTACATACCAACACTTGAAATAGTAAGTGGGGACTAGCTGCCTGGAGCTACAAACCAACACTTACAAAGGTAAATTGGACTAGCTGACTGGAGCTACAAACCAACACATACAAAGGTAAATTGAACTAGCTGCCTGGAGCTACATACCAACACTTCCAAGGGTAAGTTGAACTAGCTGCCTGGAGTTACAAACTAACGACAACCTCGCCAACAATCTATGTGATCCTGTCAGTCGTATAAAAGACTTCTGTGAATAGTTCTACTCTTTCATTCATTCCCTTGATCTTTCATTGATACTTCCCACACGGCACACGTCTTGACACCTCCCACATTACTTCGTCCCCCCATCCACTTCCCAAATACATTCTGTGATTACGTTTAAACGATTTCCCATTCTGCGGACAATTTGGCTCTTCTGTAAATTGGATCAACTCGTTCGCTGTCTTTATGGCGTGGTCCAGATACCCGGATGTCATCGGATAAATTGTTTTCGCGCGTCGAAGAATGGTCCGCCCTGATGGCCACTCCATTGACCCCACGCTGTATTGTAGAAGCATTATTTAATAGCCCTTCAGATGACGCGCGGCTCTGCCCGCGCGAGGCTCGGATCGAAATGAGAACAGGTTTACAGAATCAAGTTACTAACCAGACATAGCGAGATCTAATAACAGTTACCTTGTGATACGAACAAGTCAGATTTTCATAACAGCTTTGAGAACCTTGAGATTTGTGGTGATTAGATTGTTTAAAGTACTTTCATCAATGACTAAATACTTCATCAGTATGATCTGTTTAGCTATCAAATTGGAGTGGAATTTTTCAAAAAATCAATAAATTTTATAAACCTCTGTGGATCCATCTTTTTTTTTTTTTTACCAATAAACTGTTTTAAAAGTGTATTCCTATAAAATTAAGTAGTGTATTGAAAGTAATCTTTGGCTATTTTTCATATCCCTACATACTGTCTGGCGTGATTTCTATAAAATATTCATTTTTGCTAGAAGTCTTGCTTTTATGGTATATTTAAACAGTGATGCCCAAACTACGGCCCGCGGGCCAGATCCGGCCCGCGAAGTGTTTCCATCCGGCCCGTCTAAACCTCGGAACAAAGTGAAGAAAAATTCTTAAAAGTTTGAAATATGTATTTTTCCTACGTTAGGACTCTGTTTTTCTTGGATGGATTTCATTCTAATCTATGGTATTCATATTATTAATTTTTTTTTAATGAAAATGACGTTTATTTTTTGATGACAAGTGTTGACAGTTGTTTTAGGTTCTTGAATAATTCCTCTGCTGTCTTGAGCTAGTCGTGTAATATGTTGTGTGTAACACAGGGCATCAATTCTGCATCATTTTTTGGTAAAATTCTTTTGATATCAAAGAGAATGGTACGTATCATTTAAATATTTGAGCGTTAATGAAATGAGAGTCATAGGAACGAAAACTAGAATATGAATGTAGAAACTTCGGGAAGAAAGTGCAGATATCTTTGCTTTTGTGGAAAATATGCCAACAAGATTTGTACAGAATTGTGGCTGTTTTTAAAACTTATAACAAAAAGTCATTTGCAAATCAAAACATTAAAAAATATGGCGGCATTGTTGGTTTTAACCGCCAAGAAAAGACCGCTAAGCTAGGCCTAGTTGAATGAGTAAAGCGACTGACGAGAACAAAGAGACAAGAAATGAATGAAATGTGTCCAGGATGAGGACAAGTTACAGTGTTGCTCAAATTATGAGAAATGATGCGTAAAAAAAAGTGCTTTCTATCAGTGGTGAAAGAATTAGTCCTGGGTAAAAAAAGCAGTTAACGCATCGCAAAACTAAATGACAGAGTAGCAGATTTTGAAATGTTTTCTATTGCCACTGAGGATTACTCCGATAGATCTTCAACTGGAATTGATTGACTTACAAAGCCAGACATCCCTGTTTGAGAAATTTAGAGTGATGCAGACAGTTGATTTCTTCGCCTGATGAAACTATTCAAATGTCCGAAATGAAGTGTTAAGGACGATCACAATGTTTACAAGCACTTCATTGAGCAGACAAACCTTTCAGTAATAAAACGGATGAGACCTATCTTACGTAATCGCCCTACGTGTGTACGTAGGCCTAGTAGTGCTACAGGTTTCTAATAAAACTATTTAAAATGGAATTATTCTCTATTTCATTTTTTTTTATCTATTCGATGATGTGGCCCGCGACACGAGTGTCGGAAATGAAAATGGCCCGCCGGGCGAATAAGGTTGGGCATCACTGGTATATTATAATTGAGCAGCTAGAGGAATATAGAACATTTATTATGTATATGTATGTCTGTAGTTATTGTTGAAAGTATGTAAACGTTTAAGTATGGAATAGAAAAAGTTTATACAAGTTCAGATATATACATGAGCCTGTTTAGAGCGGAAACGAGAGTTATAAATACTTCAAATCACAGCAAGAAAAGACATTAGAAGGCAGTTAAAAGCATGTGTTTTGTTACTCACATAACCTACAGTACAATTAATTTATAGTGTCAATTTATTTTTATGAAATCTCTTGAAAATTATAAAAAATTCGATAAAAGAAAGTTTAAAATGTGTGCAGAGTGAATTCACAAAAATTATGGGGTGTGGGGTAAAGGAGTTTAAGTTCAGCTATCATCCTGGAGTTTCAATGGCAAAAAAAAAAAAGATTTGATAAATTAAACGTGTAACCTAGGTCACGTGTGTCTTGCAGACGATACGTCTTTTGTGACGTTCAATGTGACGCAATCATGTGACATGCCCACAATCATTTTTATTTTCTCTATTTAGCTTTACTCGCTCTTTAAAAACAAAATCGGTTTACATAACATAAGGCGTCTCTCCATGGACACACTAAATCATTTTCATTGTACAGTGTTTATAACTTAGAGAGCAAAACTATAACAAGTAAAACAATTTGTTTGGTACAGAAAGCTTATATTGAGTGAAATGGCATCAATTATTTGGAATCAATCATGTCATTAATTTTTAATAGGTATAGACTAAAAATAATAATAATAAATTTATGTGGTTGGAAATATTTTTATCTTTTGTTTAGCGCAATTTTCATGCTTTTAGCATTTTCAGTGCGCGATGGTCCAATCACTTTTGTGGACTTTTTTTTTCCAGGGGAGGGGGGGGGGAGAAGGGGTACCTGGGAAAAAGTTTTCCGTTCAGCCTTTTCAAAAGCTTTTTTTTTTTTTTTTAAAGTTGTTCAAATCTAATTTGAACTGGAGGTCTCGAGCCACCATGGTGAAAGGCCGTCGTGCTGGCCACTGGGCTACTTTTAAAAACTTGAAGGCTATCTTGTGCTAGTTTCAAATTTGTAGCCAACGACCTAAATGTCTACTCTCCTGGGTACAGTCTCTATATAAAACAAACTTCATTCATTACGACTAGTGGAAATAATTAGTTACTATTTTCGATTAATTCATATGTTGCCATCCACAATGAATAACTGTGTAAAGTTTTAACTTGATCCGAGAATGGAAAGTGGGAGAAATAATGTATGTAAAAGGATCCATCCAGACAGACATACAGACAGACAGATGAAGTGAGTTAATAAAAGCTTTGGCAATGACTGTTATTCTTACTCTAATCGAGTAATTCTTTTCTCGCTGTGTCATTCCTGCTTGTACATCTTAAGAATAGTCTCCCTTGTCTCCGTTTCCTTCTCGTCCCCATCCCCTTTGTATGTTTTTACACGCAGAACAAAATCATAACAATGAAAATAAACTGAATTAAAATCATGTCAGCCCAAAAGAAAGGCTTTATATTATGTGGCAGGTAAACTTTATAAATTTTTCGAAGGAACCCACTCTAAGCAACCACAGACCCATTCAAAATTTAAGCACAATAAACATACATATAGATAACCCTGCCGGACTAAATAAAAATATTTGACGTTTGGGCTACGCGGCCTTCATCCGCTACAAAATAAACAAACAAAAAAAAAAGACAAACAATTAACAAATATAGGTTTATTGTTAACTTATGTGTCCGATGTTGTTGACTATCGAGGCAAAGAAGAAATGAACTGCGCTGGTGTAAAAAAGTGTGCAGGAAATCGGAAGGAGGGGTGAAATGTAAGCAATCGTGACATGAAACATAACGAATCCTAAAGTGATAAAGAAATTGTTTCTGCCGCCACACACATTACAACGCGATCCACATATTGGCTCTTACTGCATTAAAATCTCAAAGTGATCCCCAGATTGTCTCTTACAGCATTACAATCTTTAAGCGATCCCAATATTGGCTCTTACTGCATTACAATCTCAAAGGGATCCCCAGGTTGGTTCCTACTGTATTTCAATCTCAAAGTGATCCCAGATTGGTTCCTAGGGCATTACATTCTCAAAGCGATCCTCAGATTGTCTTTTCCGACATTACTACTATCTACTATCTAATAAAAGATCCTACCAAAAAGAGTCATTATTGCGTTACAAACTGACATGGTATGAGCTAAAAGAGTTGAACATGTACTCACTTTAAACTCCTTTTCAACTTCTGCTAGTTTCATCATTTCCTGTCTGAGTTCGAATGTGGTCATTATAGGGTCTGGACTGGACAGCGCCATGTACGCCGGACTAGCCAGAGCCCTGTAAGCGTTCAAGCGTGACCTTGACCGCTTGAGCGAGTCGTAGTTCTGTTTTGTGACGCAGTCCTGGCATTTACAAGAGATGGGGTGGGGCTTCTCGATGGTGTGGTTCCTGGAGAGAAACATCTGGATGATCTCGTGATTGTTATAGTGCGCCGCCAGGATCAGAGGCGTGATGTCAGGGGGGAACTGGCTTTTCTCTTCCAGTCGGAAGAAGGCGTCTCCCCCTCCCATCCGCTTCAGCTTGTCCTCCCCGGCCATAAAGTTCGGGTGCTCGATAATGAGCTTTACGATCTTGGTGGCGCCCTTGGAGATGGCGTGCAAGAGCGCCTCCTCGATGCAGTTGAAGCTGAGGTTGTCCAGGAGGATCTCGATGACGTCGAGCTTCTCCGAGTCTATGGCCAGGTGCAGAGCGTTTCTGCCCATGTAATCTACGCAGTTGACATTGAGGGAGCTCTCCACCGAGTCCTCTAAGGACTGCCTGACGATGCCGACATCTCCCAGGTAGGCGGCGTTCAGAAACACTCGTTCTTCGTCCGTGAGCTGTGAACAAAGAAGCAGTGGAAGAAATATTATTAACAAGTTATAACACTATATTATTTAAAAATAAAAAGGTTAAGGAATAGTTTGCGCTATGACACAAACTCAAAGGCGGGCTTTGGGGACCGCCTTTTTGGATAAGCAAAGTAGTTCGAATGGCAGCCTTCAAGATTTTAATCAATATTAACATGAAACAGAAAATACGATTTTTAAAAGGATTGTTAGTTTTTAAAGTGATAATTATGTCTAAAGTGATGTATTATAATACTAGTGTTTTTTTCATACGAAGAACTGAGCCTATTTTGAATTAACATAACTGCACAACAATTTGTGGATATCATAAACAATGAACTTCAAATTTTGAATATCAACTATTTTCCTTCATCTCTACAAAAATGTATATTCCATGCATGATCCCCAGTGGTCACTCGCAGACATTGTACGAGGTCATGCTGGTCGCATGAATACAGCAAATGTAATTTTCAACGAGTCAACAAAGAAATGGAAGCATTGTTAGCGATGTGGTGTCATGGAGTGTGTGTGTGTGTGTTTCTACTGTGACGGTGAGAAGAGGTTAGTGAGTGGTTGTGAATGAAGCAATATATGTGTCTTTGTCGTCATTGGTCTTAGGACACAAGTTTTTGGTAAGTTTTTGAGATCCAAATGTGACAGACAAATGGACGGACAGACCATGGGCGTAGCCAGGGGGGGGGGGTTTGGGGTTCAAACACCCCCCCCCCCCGAAATGAAATCCCCCCCCCCCCCGAAGGGGGGAGTCGGAATTTAGTGACTGATTTTTTGCTTTGATTTTGTTTATTTTAGTTGAGATTTTAATACTAAACCATCACTTGCCCCAGCACAACCAAAGGGGTTTTGAGTTTAAAACCCCCTACCAGGGGGATTCGAGTTTAAAAACCCCTACCAGGGGGGTTCGAGTTTAAAAACCCCTACCAGGGGGTTCGAGTTTAAAACCCCTACCAGAGGGGTTCAAGTTTGAGGATAAAAAATACATCTTCAGTGTAAGAAAAAAAAAACAAATTACACACTCAAAATGTTATGAGCGTTGCCAAAAGGGGTTTTGAGTTTAAACCACAATTCAGAGAGGTTTGATGCTAAAAATACCTCTTCAATATAAAAAAAAAAAGCAAATTACATACTGGTGGTGGCACAGATGGGGGTAGTGGTGTGTGTGTAGTCAGCCGACGCAAATCGCCCCAGGCCAGCGCTAGACGAGCGGTCAACCGTGACGAGCTACGACTGTCAGCCGAGTCGAGTGTCAACAGGACGGTTCGGGAAGAATCGCCGTCGTGAACAGAGCTCAGTAGTGTCACGAGAGTTGTAGTCATCTGACCACCTAGAAACGTCGAGCGGCGTTCTGTCTAGTTCTAGAAGGCCAGTAGGGACCCTATATAAAGAGCGGAGGTGTCGCAGTCAAGACGGTTCAGAAAGCGGGTTCACGACAGGAGTTCAGAACACGGTCGACTACAGCACAGTTCAACGGTGTGGTTCTGTACGGAGCATTACGACGGTTCAGTGCGGAGTACTGTCAAGTACAGTTGCGACGAACGGCGTCTTGATCTTGGTCTGTGATCGAGTCCGACACAACGAGCCCAACTGTGTGAAGTCAGTCCCGAACTGTTGAACCCAGTGCAAGCCCGGAACGAGACGGAGAGGCCAGTGCAAGAGTTGATACGGCGGAACGGTGTTATCGGAGAGATATTTGTACAGTGTACGTGTTGCCAATTGTACAGTATTGGCTGTTATGTATTCAACTATTAAAGTGTTACGTTACTTTGGAGCCCTGAGTTGTCAAGTTCTTTAAGTTGGTGGTGTATGGTGCAGTTTGCAGAGAGCCTGGATAGTGAGATTCGTAACAATACTAAAATTATTTGAGCGTAGCCAATCCAATCGGGGGTTTTGAGTTTAAACCCCTCTTCTACAGATGGCTTTTTTAAAAAGTTTAACCCCCCTCAAGATGGTTTTGAGTTTAAGATCCCCCTAAAGAGCATTTTGAGGTGGAAAACCCCCAACAGATATTTTGACGATAAAACTTCTCTTTTCGATATAAAATCTAAAGCAAACTAAAGTCACTTAATTCCAAGAGCGTATTCAAGAGAGGTTACACATTTTTACCAGTGGCTGGGCTCCGTTAATAAACTGCAGTGAATAGTCATCTGCCGAAATTGAAAAACACTAAATGTGGCTCAACAAAGATGGCTAGGACAGATTTAGGCGTCAGTTATAGAGATCGGGTCTAAATCAAGGAAATCCTATGCCGAACTGGGAGTCGACCCCTTAGTAAGATTGTGCGAGAGCGACCATGAGGTTTGCTGGACATGTTCTCCAACATAATGAATTGCGCATAAGAAAAGTTGCAATGATATCCTAGTACAGTTTAGCGCCACACTTTCATGGAGGTCTTCAGAGCAGGTGGGAAGAGGCTTCAGACATTGCCAGTGACAGATTTTTGTGGAAACATCTTGCCGCCAAATACGCCGAACGGCGCGGGAGTGTCTAAGTCAGTAAGAATAGCAGATTAGTTTTTTTAAATAGCTGGATAATACATTGTAGATACCTCAGAATATGCATTTTGTTAGCTTTCAATAGAGGAAATAGTGCTTGGCGGCGGTGCTATGCCCCGCGCTCGGGGAGCTCCCGGCGCTCCCCCAGACCCCCTTGCTACCAAGCACGGGGAGTTTACAATTTTTTCACTAACTCCAGAAAGTACCTATTTTAGAGTAGAAAGAATGAAGGGTCAGACGCCACTCATTCATGGAGGTCCTCATGGCGGGTGGGATGAGGCAGATTTTTATGGAAACAGCTTGACGTCAAATGCTCCGAACGGCGCGGGAGGATCTAAGTCAGTAAGAATAGAACATATGGTTTTTGAAATAGAACTTTTTAATAGCAGGAAGATGCAGTGTAGATACCTCAGAATATGCATTTTTTTGGTTTTCAATATCAGAAATAGTGCTTGGCGGTGGGGCTTCGCCCCGAGCTGGGGAAGCTACTAGCGCTCTCCCAGACCCCCTTGCTAGTAATAGCGGGGAATCTACAATTTTTCCACTAACTCATGCAAGAACCTATTCTAGGGCACAATAAACGTCTTCCGAAAGAATGAAGGGTCAGAATGTAATAAAGATTATGTACACACACACACAAATAAATACATATAATTTTTTTTCCGCGGGGGGGGGGGGGGGGGGGGTCGGGGGGAGAGAAAAAAATCCCCCCCCGGAACAAAAATCCTGGCTACGCCCATGGGACAGACCACACAAAACAAATAACGCCCAGCTTTCCACTGCCGTTAATAACGTTTTGTCGATTAGGTTTTTCAACTTCCGATAGCTCTCCGATATTAAAACTATCTTGTACAGAAAAATACAGATTTTAGCACAGAGATTCTGGCTAACAACAAATCTCGTCTGCACACAATTAGTTGACATTCTCGACACTAAATGAACACCATTTGAATAATTACAAAGTTTATGAACGAATGAGTGTGTGTGTTTGACTACACATTAAGCGTTGTTCCATTTAATTCTTTTTTAGTTTTAAAATATGCAACAACAAATACATTTATAATAAAATTAAACGGTATACAAAAGAACACTACGGGTGTGGTCTCTGCTGAATAGAGTTGGTGAGGTCAGAGGTAAACCTTGACACAATCAACTTATGCAGACTGGCCAATAAGATGAATGTTATTCGTTCATTTTATTATGTCTTTGTTTTTTGTTTTTTACACGATTCTCCTCAAGAAATAAAATACCACCTTAATTAAAAATAAATTGTAGCTGTTACTTATGAGCAACATAAGCTTCATGTTTCCTAAATATTGCCAATGATTAAAATGGTTAAAGAAAGCATCGTATTATATATGTAACTAATGTGGACCACATAGCTTTTCTCATAAAATTTATTTAAAGTATAAAGGAACACCACTCTCATTCATTTCTATAGCATATCGGCATACGATATTGGAGGCCATGTTTTTTGGGTGAAATGCACATTTGTAAGACAATAGGACTTTCCCTCAAGCATAATAAGTAATAAAGATATATTGTTATTTCTATTTATGAAATTATTATCAAGGATAGCGTAAAAATGATAAAGGATGACATTACGTGACGTGTATCAAAGATGACGTCATTGTCTTTCACAGTCTTTTCTTTATATCTGACCCCGATATGTGCCCTCATTTTATGTCCTTAATGTCTGTTCCAATTGTGACCCGAATGTATGTCTTCAATGTCTGTCCCAATGTAGGTCCTCAATGTTTCCCTAAATGTGTGCCCTCAATATTTAACCGTATGTGCCCTTTATGTGTGCCCTCATTGTGTGCCCAGAATGTGCCTTCAATATCTGCCCTGAATGTGTGCCCCCCAATGTGTGACCTAAATGTAAGCCCTCAATGATAATTGAAGGGCAACTTGAGACTTGTCTCAAGACCTTCATTCATTTTATTCGCCCCCCCCCCCACACCAGTTCTGGTTGTGGTACTTAGTTTAAAGAAAACATGAGTGTGGCGGTGTGTGATTGAGTTCTGTGTGTGTTGATTTGTGTGTGGATTTGTGTGTTGCTAAGTTTGAGACTGTGTGTGATAGTGTGTGAGTGAGTGGCAGTGTGTATGTAAATATGTGTGTGACTGTGTATTTGACCTTATGTGCGACTGTGTGTGTGAGAAAGTTAAACACTAGTAGTGTGTCTTGTTCAGACCAACTTTTAATATAATACTATATTGTTATGCTAAGATCAATAACAATGTTCCATGACAAAACGTTCCTTTATGGATTCAGTACTAAACACTAGATAAGCCACGCCTCTTTATTCAATCAAGGATCACCGGGGAGCAAAAAAAAAACCATAAACACAATGAATCCAATGTATCGATGTGCTTTCGTGCTGAAGAATGACTTTCTGCTGACCCTAATCTCTAGCAGACTGGACAGTGACTCTCTGCTGACCCTAATCTCTAGCAAACTGAGCAGTTGTCCCTTAAAGTAATGAACGTAGACCTAAACCATTTCTAGTTGGTAACGTCTCAGGGACTACATTAACCCCCCCCCCCTCCCCTCACTGTTCTTTTGTTGTAGTCTCATTCGCAAGGCTAAGACTATCCCTAGTGTTAGCCATACAGAGTATAAGTTATATAGTACAGTTAATGTACCATTCCTAGACATCTTGAATGATATCGGCACTGTGTACAGGACAGGGCCAAAATACGTCACAAGGTAAAAACAAAATAAAATCAAACTCTGGCTTATAATGAGTGGACCAAGCTTTCATGTGTATCCTGGGACGGATTTAGAACAGTGTAAATAATGCAACTGACCAGGACATTACTCTAATTGGGGGGGGGGGAGCCAAATCTAATTATTATTATTATTATTATTATTATAGCTTTTATATAGCACTACTTTCATGCTTATAGCATGCTCAGAGCGCTTTGGTCCAATCTCATTTGTGGAACAGTGGGGAGGGGGGGGGAGGGGGTATCTAGGAGTTGGTTTCCGTGCTGTCTTTAGGCTCAGTAAACACAACTCTGTCCGAGTCGGGTGTCGAACCTCGAGCCCACTTCGTAGGTAGCCAAAACAAGCCAAGTTCAAGCGCACTTAGCCTCTCGACCACGCTTCCCACTGGGTGGACAAACGGCAATATTATTTAGGAAGAAAACAAATATTGTTGATCACATTGATATCCTCGAAGGCCACATAAACAGATCAACTTTGTATTGTTTACACCCTGTGCCCTTACTACGGTAGGCAGGCTGCTTTGGTCTGTGGCTTCATGTTATCAGACTCCTCGAAGCTTTTTTCCAATAGTGCACAAAGAAGCCTTAGAGACTAAGTTCGAAGTGAGGCGCCGAAACGCGAGTTTGGATATTTGTCTGCCTCCTCAGACCAAAGAAAGTTGAGCACCACTGCCACCACAGCACCACAGTCACTGCTGCTCTGCAC
The DNA here is from genome assembly GCF_947242115.1 of Biomphalaria glabrata. NCBI lineage: Eukaryota > Metazoa > Mollusca > Gastropoda > Planorbidae > Biomphalaria > Biomphalaria glabrata. Next base: position 39,731,756 of record NC_074712.1, on the reverse strand, counting down.
TATGGATATCAAAGCGTAATGGAATAGAATATCGCTAGCTGTCTTAGTAGAACAACTAGGAAACAGTGACACTAGTTCAATGAACTATTTCTGTTTTATGAGCTACTTTATAAACTAGTCTTAAAGAAGTATTTACGAGCTCAGTTTATTCTGTTTCGTAGTTTATGTTATTTTATAAAAGACAAGCTGTAATGGCACGAGGGAAGATGGACGCTGGTTTGAATTTCTCCAAGGATAGCGAATAAGAAATGTGATTTTATCCATAAATTTGTCTAAGTATTTATAAGGTTGTGTTTTTATGTTTATAAGTTCCGTGTTTTATTGTTGCTTTACTTTTTAGTCTTCTGTTCTGAAGTGTCTCTACATTTACTGAGGGATAGGTATCGTCAAACTAGATCTTTACATCGCTAAGTGAAACTAGAACCAAGTCATCATTTATTTTGGCTAATACATTACATGTATCTGATTATGTCATTATAATTTATATGAAATGTTATTTCAGCAGTAATTCATATATTATATTCACCGTTATATCAAGGCCACATATTTTGATTTACCATTTTTTTTAAACTGAAAGATTGAAATACACTACATAAAAAAATAGGTTCAGAAGCAGAAAACCTTTCAAGCACTAGACATGAGAAAAAAAAACGTTTGTAATCTACTACTTCACTCTCATTGAGTGTGTCTGTGTGATGGATTGATAGTTCTAGACCAATCTTAAATATCAGAAAGACATCTTGTGGTTCAAACATTGATTTCCTTCATGCTCTACTAAAGCTAGTCACAAAAAGTCATTTTATCTATGAAGTTATAATAAACCTAAAGAAAATACATTGGTCTATTCAGTGCGTGTTTTAAATCTAGCAGTACTGTGAAGACTTGTTAAAGGGCTATGCATTGGTCAACTCGTCTGATATACAAGATAACTTCCTTTTTTTGTTTATAACACAGAACAGTTTCTTATTGGGGGCATATTTTAGAACGCTGGCCCACTGGTACCTTGATACGCCTCTGTGAGAGTGCATTTTTTTTTAGATAAATGTTCTGCAACAGAAAAGCGAAATGAAATAACCGAAGTAAAGATAAGCTTTTTTTATGAAGTGAAGTAACCGATATAAAGATAATCTAGTTTATATTTGGAAGTGAAATGAAATAACCCAAGTGAAGATAAGCAAGTTTATATTTGGAAGTGAAATGAAATAACCCAAGTGAAGATAAGCAAGTTTATATTTGGAAGTGAAATGAAATAACCCAAGTGAAGATAAGCAAGTTTATATTTGGAAGTGAAATGAAATAACCCAAGTGAAGATAAGCTAGTTTATATTTGGAAGTGAAATGAAATAACCCAAGTGAAGATAAGCAAGTTTATATTTGGAAGTGAAATGAAATAACCCAAGTGAAGATAAGCTAGTTTATATTTGAAAGTGAAATGAAATAACCCAAGTGAAGATAAGCTAGTTTATATTTGGAAGTGAAATGAAATAACCCAAGTGAAGATAAGCAAGTTTATATTTGGAAGTGAAATGAAATAACCCAAGTGAAGATAAGCTAGTTTATATTTGGAAGTGAAATGAAATAACCCAAGTGAAGATAAGCTAGTTTATATTTGGAAGTGAAATGAAATAACCCAAGTGAAGATAAGCTAGTTTATATTTGGAAGTGAAATGAAATAACCCAAGTGAAGATAAGCTAGTTTATATTTGGAAGTGAAATGAAATAACCCAAGTGAAGATAAGCTAGTTTATAATTGGTATTAAAGATAAAACACAATGAAGAATTTGTGTTTAATGGAAATCTACTCCTCGGCTCCAAGTGTAATGACAAACTCTCAGTGCTGTTAACATTAATCGCTTAGAATGTACGCGGGATGTACAAGAGACTGCAGCTCTATACAAGCCCACGGGTCAACAGCTTCAGGACTACGGTCGCCACGATTAGTGGACGCCTTATATAAGAGAATGTAATGATATTGCGGGTCTACCTGAAGTTCGACATCAGCCCAAATGCCCATTTGGGGATCGGTCTATTAGGCAATTGCCTAAACACCCCTATTGCCAGTCCGCCCTTGCTGAAAAAAGGCAGATGACAGAGACACGTGATTTGAGAAGATGTTGTGAAAGAATCAACATTAGGGGCCCAAGAAACCCCAACAATATTCCCGGAATACAAACTAAATCACTATGCAGAAATGTGAAAGAGACTTTGTAATGTTATTGAAGTTATATAAGCTAGACATTTATTCAATAGATAAGTTGAGACCTTCGACCAGCCAAACCTGGAATGGCATGGATACAATTAATCAAGTCTACACTAAGCCTGACATCATTTCTTAGTTCAATAACTTCTCTGCCATTCATTGATTACGTCATAATTGGAAGAGAGACAACGCCATGCACCTTTTTTTTTTTATTCATTTAGCACCTAACTGGATTTTTCTATTTCTATATAGATCTACTTATTTATCACTGCCTACTTATTTATCACTGCCTACTTATTTATCACTGCCTACTTACTTATCACTTCATATCCCTATCTTTTTATCTGTTCCTCTTTGTTCTTCAAATTCTCTCTCTCTCTCACTCTCTCTCTCTCTTTCTCTTTCTCTTTCTCTCTCTCTCTCTCTCTACCTTATTATATAAATTTCTTCATGAAAGTAGATAATTACAGACTTATCGTAGTCACGTGTTAAAATCTAGCAGAGCATGTTTATTTGAGACTTAAACTCTACTAAGTCATTGGTTTTCCTGTTTGATTCAGGTAACCCATTCCATGCTTTAATGGCACTAGCTAAGAAGGAGCAATTAGTCCTAGCATTTAAGATAAGAAATTTATCTCTTTGTGTTTTTCTGAATATGAGGTTGTGATTTTTTACATGTAAATTATGGTTCAGTGTTCACTTTTCAAGTTATAAAACTCTAATGACTTGTTCTCAAATTCTGTTGCCATGACATCGTTATTTTAAGTCAGACTTTCTTTTGTCTAGCTTGCAGGTTAGATTGAGACAGTTCATCCTAACCAAATAAACACAAAATTCCAATCAAACCATTACAGTGAAATGTAAACCTAAAAACAGTACACTACGTAATACGATGTATGTAATGTCATTTATCTATAGGGCAAAGCTGTTGAGAAACGTCTCAGAGATGTTGTATTCAAAGAGCCATTTCAAAATAATGTAATACATATGAATACTAAAATATATCAAAATGAGTATTATGTATCCAGGCATATGTTAGCTGTAGAAGAACAAAGCCCCAAAGCATGACCTCTAGGTTATCTTATTAATGAAGTAGAGATGATTCGCTACTGTAGCAAGCGGCTTACGAGATAACATGCCAAGAACTATTACCACCCATCATTTCCTTCCCATAAGCAAATGCCAGGTATATTTATAGTTCAGTGGATGAAGAAAATGTCCTCCCATTGAGGCTGTTCAGTTCAAACCTCGCTCTACCACTTCCGCTTTGGTGGAAATAAAACAAACGTCCCAATCGTAAGGGGACAAAATATGCACTGAACTAAATAAATGGTTATTAAAATATCTCACCTTAGCGAAAGTCCGACCCATTAAAAACTGAAGTCCATTTTGAAAATAAGGTCCACTGAGAAAAGAATTGTAATACAATTTGTCATGTTCCTCAAACTCCTCCAGATTCTCCTCCATGCCCTCCCCTGGCTCGCTAAAGGAACCAATTCGGAACATTGTGCTATACAGAACGCGTAAAGTTGTCATTATGGTGATCCGAGTTCCGTTTAAATCACTTGGAAATCCCACAAGATAAGAAGTCGTCTGCACTTTCTAAGCCGATGTGCCCAGCGATGTGAGAGTGTTTCCAAACTCATTCTAAATGAATTTCTCTAATTGAAGAACTCCATTGTCGAATCAAGTTAATGTAATTGTCCTTTGATGGAATGACTTTCCGAAGAGATATATGAATGCACTCTACTAACGCCCAGAACAGAGGTTGGAACAAGACCAGCTTATTTCTCTCGACTTCTCGAGATTTCTGAAAGTCTTTTGGAAAGTTCAGCAAGGGAGCTGATGAACGAGGACAGTATCACGTGACGTTCCAGACTAAACTGAAGCAATTATGTATCCAGTGCTGTGACGTTATGGTACGGCGGCCAAATTACATCCGACCAGTCGTCTATGACGTAATCCACTGCGCGGGAAGGCGAAACCAAGTTTTTCGAAAGCTGCTTGTCAACAACTTTTTGTAGTGTGCGCGCGCATGAGTGTGTGTTGTGTGCGTGGGTATATGTGTGTGTGTGTGAGCTGAGGCGGTATTTGGATCGGGAGGGGGGGTTATGGTGATTAGATGTCTGTTTCGAAGATAGAGAGGGGGAGAGGTTTCATAATTGCCTGATAGGATTAGAGTGACCTGGAACTTTGAATCAGACTGGAGATATTTTCGATACGGAGTATCAATTGTGTTACGCCTGTTGTTAGTCACATGACAGCCAATATTTGTAGCCCATGCAGCAGAAAGACTTTGTGGAGCTGACATTGGCTTTAAAACCTTCACTTGATTCACAATGTCAAAGTTCTACAAGAACTCAACACTATGACGCCATCAAGTATTGGCTACCACTAGGACAGAGTGTTACACTTGTGTGTTCGCTGACGCCATCAAGTATTGGCTACCACTAGGACAGAGTGTTACACTTGTGTGTTCGCTGACGCCATCAAGTATTGGCTACCACTAGGACAGAGTGTTACACTTGTGTGTTCGCCTGACGCCATCAAGTATTGGCTACCACTAGGACAGAGTGTTACACTTGTGTGTTCGCTGACGCCATCAAGTATTGGCTACCACTAGGACAGAGTGTTACACTTGTGTGTTCGCTGACGCCATCAAGTATTGGCTACCACTAGGACAGAGTGTTACACTTGTGTGTTCGCCTGACTGTTGTATCCCTCCGCCGTTACCGGAACTAAATCATACAAACAAAAAATACTTTAAAATAAAACGATACTATAGATGAGAATTATAATAAACGTCCTTCAACGTGGAGGCGCGGTGGCTGAGTGGTAAAGCACTTGACTTCCGAAACGGAGGGTCCCGTGTTCGAATTTGAATGAAGACTGGATTTTTTTTTCGGCTATTTTTAGGGCGCATGTGAATCCACCCAGCTCTGGTACCTGATATTAGTTGGGAAAAGTCAAGGCGGTTGGTCGTTGTGCTGGCCACATGACACTCTCGTTAACCGTGGGCCACAGAAACAGATTGCCTTTACATCATCTCCCCTATAGACCACAATGTCTGGGAACGCGACTACTTCAGCGTAGCATGGTATACATGTATAATAATAGTTCCAAAACCAAATAAACATTACACTGGTGTATTACTCGTAATTTCTTGTTTAAGTTTAAAGCTAAATTATATACATTAATCGTATAGTTCTTTCTAAATATCTTTAAGAAACCAAAAAAAGAAACACCATAGAGAGATAATAGTTACTATTTAGACGTCACATTTTTGGTAAGAAAAATCTCAGAACTTATCCGAACTAATAAGAACAAAAATGCTATTCGACTAAAGAAAGCCACTATGACGTATGACGGTTTGTGCATGGAGTATAACTCTGTTTTAAAGGCGCCAAACGTATTGAGTCGCATTTTTTTTAAAAATTTAAAACTGTTGGCCAGAGAGATGTTATCGCGTGGAGTTCTGGATGGATTGCCGCCAATTCTTGGCAGGAGCAGCTCTACTCATAAATATTGCTAATCTTGATTTATCAGCATCTCCGTCCGTTGTCCTGGTAGTGACACATACACACTCTCCCACGCACACAATACGTCCATCGTGTATAAAAAAAATATTGAGCTCCTAACGTCTTCTGATCGTCAGATCTGGATTCAATATTTTCAGATGTTACATTCACAATAAACCGCTAATAATAAACATGATACAATATTTTTCTGTAGCCCATGAAGTGTGAGAACCCCTAATTATGCACATTTCAAACTGAATAATACAGTTTTTTTTTTTGTTTTTTTTTTAGTACTAAAGAACAAAACGACCATTATAGTGCCAGCACAGTCCGTCATTGTTTGAACCATTGTTCATGACTGTATTTTACATTGCAAGTTGCTCCCCCTTCCTCCAATGTGTCACATGTTCTAACCAATACGTGGTCAGGGAGTTGGCTATTTCAACAAATAGGCTGGAAACGACAAGTAACAAAAAAAAAAACGTGTCCAGTTTTTAGGTTAAATTGACACATACAGACACACAAAGTTTTTAATCCGGATATTCTTGGACTAATGTGAGTAGTGTTAAAAAATGTTTCGAATTGGCACTGTAGTTTTTTTTTTTTATTATTTTAATAAAGACAATATGTACAATCTAATGACTATATAATGATACGACCTTCCATTTACATTATACGTCCGAATCTTCATGCGTATAAAACCTCTAGAATACGCCCCAAAGTTTATTTTATACGTCCGTATTTAACGTCATACGTCATAAATCCTCTAGAATACGTCCTAAAGTTTATTTTATACGTCCGTATTTAACGTCATACGTCATAAATCCTCTAGAATACGTCCTAAAGTTTATTTTATACGTCCGTATCTAACGTCATACGTCATAAATCCTCTAGAATACGTCCTAAAGTTTATTTTATACGTCCGTATTTAACGTCATACGTCATAAATCCTCTAGAATACGTCCTAAAGTTTATTTTATACGTCCGTATTTAACGTCATACGTCATAAATCCTCTAGAATACGTCCTAAAGCTTATGTTTCTAGTTTGAAAAGTTCGCATTTAAATTTTTTTTTTAAAAACATTTGCGTTATAAAAACTTCCACAAAAAAAAAAAAAAAAAAACACATTTCCCGTTGAATCCTTTAGAAGCTAGAAATCCGTTTGAGAAATCACACATTTAAAAACAACCCACCAAGATCAACAAATTTAAACACAGTTTTAAAATAGTTTATATCCATTTGAGATATTTAGAGTCAATTACAACGTGGAATACAAACAACAGCGCTCCAAAACGTAATCATCATGTGTTTAATTTTAGATTTTAGACACAAAACTTCTCCTGACATTAATCCAAATAATGTTTGACTTCGAGAACTACACCCAGAACCTAGCCACTCCATTTATTCCCTTGAATACTACGGGCTGGCTTAGATCTCATTTCTTCTTGTAGACAGTAAACTTCCAGTCAAAGATCGATCAAGAAGAAAAAGAAAAAAAAAATTACGCGCACCAAAAGAAAAAAAAAAGGGCTATCTTGTTAGGCAACACTTAATTCTCTGTCGCCCCAGCATCACATTTTTTTTCTCGCCCCGTACGCCCTCAAAAGTTGTAACATAAAACTTGCTAAACGGGGGGCCGGCGGGCGCAGATCTTTGATGTCGAGAAGGGCAAGAGAAACACGGAACTGGACGTAATATTAAGTCTTGGTCGAATAGAACTACACGCTACTGACCCGACTGTTGGGCGGACTGAGTCCATCTGTCTATCCTAACCACACTACACGCTACTGACCCGACTGTTGGGCGGACTGAGTCCATCTGTCTATCCTAACCACACTACACGCTACTGACCCGACTGTTGGGCGGACTGAGTCCATCTGTCTATCCTAACCACACTACACGCTACTGACCCGACTGTTGGGCGGACTGAGTCCATCTGTCTATCCTAACCACACTACACGCTACTGACCCGACTGTTGGGCGGACTGAGTCCATCTGTCTATCCTAACCACACTACACGCTACTGACCCGACTGTTGGGCGGACTGAGTCCATCTGTCTATCCTAACCACACTACACGCTACTGACCCGACTGTTGGGCGGACTGAGTCCATCTGTCTATCCTAACCACACTACACGCTACTGACCCGACTGTTGGGCGGACTGAGTCCATCTGTCTATCCTAACCACACTACACGCTACTGACCCGACTGTTGGGCGGACTGAGTCCATCTGTCTATCCTAACCACACTACACGCTACTGACCCGACTGTTGGGCGGACTGAGTCCATCTGTCTATCCTAACCACACTACACGCTACTGACCCGACTGTTGGGCGGACTGAGTCCATCTGTCTATCCTAACCACACTACACGCTACTGACCCGACTGTTGGGCGGACTGAGTCCATCTCTCTATCCTAACCACACTACACTCTACATCCGACTGTTGGGCGGACTGAGTCCATCTGTCTATCCTAACCACACTACTTTCTCCTTACTTTAGATGGACACAGCAATGAAAAAGATTTTCCACAGTAGTATCGGAATAACTTATTGACCGTTGGTCAAGATTGCACAAATGATGACGGCAATATGCCAAGTTTCTTCTGCATGTTAGTTCCTTTCCAGATATTTTGCTCTTTCCTGTTAGAGGATTTATCAAGTATTGACCTGATTATGTTATCGCGGTTTTGGTGCAATCGGATAAATTGCTTCAATTTAAATTATAGAGAGAGTTAATGCTGGAGACACGGGACAAAAATTAATCCGTAGAAAACAATGTCTGCTATTAGAACACTAATGAACACTGACCTATGTATAACTAGTAGTTTAACAAGCAAAATGTTTTAAAATACTTAAAAGAAAACCAAAGCTTATCTTAGGGGAAGAAATCCACATTTACATCGTATATTACAAAATTGTAAATTTATTCTCTTCCGTCAATACTAAACAAAATGAATTAATTACCACTATTTAATTAACTAATTGATTGATTTTTTTTTTTTGGTTTTTGTATTTTTTAAGAACAATGAACAATTCTGTAAAGCTTCAACTTGATCCGAGAATGGAAAGTGAAAGAAATAACGTGCTCAAAGTCTGGTGTGGGAGAAATAAGTTCAAAGTTTGCTGTGGGAGAAATAAGTTCAAAGTCTGGTGTGGGAGAAATAAGTTCAAAGTCTGGTGTGGGAGAAATAAGTTCAAAGTCTGGTGTGGGAGAAATAAGTTCAAAGTCTGGTGTGGGAGAAATAAGTTCAAAGTCTGGTGTGGGAGAAATAAGTTCAAAGTCTGGTGTGGGAGAAATAAGTTCAAAGTCTGGTGTGGGAGAAATAAGTTCAAAGTCTGGTGTGGGAGAAATAAGTTCAAAGTGTGGTGTGGGAGAAATAAGTTCAAAGTCTGGTGTGGGAGAAATAAGTTCAAAGTCTGGTGTGGGTGAAATAAGTTCAAAGTCTGGTGTGGGAGAAATAAGTTCAAAGTCTGGTGTGGGAGAAATAAGTTCAAAGTGTGGTGTGGGAGAAATAAGTTCAAAGTGTGGTGTGGGAGAAATAAGTTCAAAGTGTGGTGTGGGAGAAATAATTCAAAGTCTGGTGTGGGAGAAATAATTCAAAGTCTGTTGTGGGAGAAATAAGCTCAAAGTCTGGTGTGGGAGAAATAAGCTCAAAGTCTGGTGTGGGAGAAATAAGTTCAAAGTCTGGTGTGGGAGAAATAATTCAAAGTCTGTTGTGGGAGAAATAATTCAAAGTCTGTTGTGGGAGAAATAAGTTCAAAGTCTGGTGTGGGAGAAATAATTCAAAGTCTGGTGTGGGAGAAATAAGTTCAAAGTCTGGTGTGGGAGAAATAATTCAAAGTCTGTTGTGGGAGAAATAAGCTCAAAGTCTGGTGTGGGAGAAATAAGCTCAAAGTCTGGTGTGGGAGAAATAAGCTCAAAGTCTGGTGTGGGAGAAATAAGCTCAAAGTCTGGTGTGGGAGAAATAATTCAAAGTCTGGTGTGGGAGAAATAATTCAAAGTCTGGTGTGGAAGAAATAAGCTCAAAGTCTGGTGTGGGAGAAATAATTCAAAGTCTGGTGTGGGAGAAATAAGCTCAAAGTCTGGTGTGGGAGAAATAAGCTCAAAGTCTGGTGTGGGAGAAATAAGTTGTTCAAGTATGTAAAGGGAAGCTCCTTACGTATTTAGCCGTATCTGTAAATGTTAGAATTCGTTTCCCAGGTTGGTATCAAACAAAATAATAAATTAGCAGCAATTAATTGACGAATTGGTTAATCAGTTTTATTGATTCATGTCTTTTAAAATCAGGAATAAAGAACATTGCTGTATTAAAGAAACACTATTATTTACCTAATTGCCTTGACACTCTATAGAATACCTGAAGATTTCAGGCAATGTAGGAAATGATAATAATTTCTCCATTTCCTACTTTGCCTAGACCTAAAACTGCTTTAGGCAAAGTGTGAAATGTTGTTTGAAATAGTTTTCTCATTAATAATACACGTAGCTAGGAATAATATTCGCCAGTAATGTAAATGTGAAGTCCTGTTTTTAAAGTATCAAGTTTGTTTTAATAAAGGCACTCAAAGTCTATGAGATCAAAACCCGTCTACTATAACATGAGTCGTCAAAGATTTCATGGAACTCCATGACTGCTACGGGTCTGACAGCGGTTTGTTTTTAATTTGAGATCATTAATATGAAGCAACAGAAGAGTTGAGAGAGAGAGAGAGAGAGAGTTTAAAATGCGTACCAATTAAACATGCGGCAGAGGAGACTTTTTGTCTTTGATTTATGCACACATTTTTTGAAACATTATTTCCTTAATTTTTATGTTTCTATTTTATAAGAAACGGACGAAAATATTTTAAAACAATGAGCAGCCTTAATGAGTATTATGGTATATATATATATAGTCTATGGCCTATGGTATTATGAATTACTTTGATCTTCTAGTCCTGTTTCCAGTAGCAAGTTGAACAAGCTCATTAGGCACAGTGTTTCTGCATCTTTGAATTTCACTTTGTAGACTAGTAAGAAGAAACTTAACAAAATTATATCTACTAATGTGTGTTACATGTACTATTTTTAATCACCATTTGATGACTTCAAAAATTATTTGATTTTACAATATTGAGATTGCATTTCGTATAAGTCACAGACATACGGGCCTTATCGGGGCCTACAAATGTATTTTTAGCCTTAAGAAATTATTTCGTTCAATTTGTGTCTTTTTACAAAGCTTATGGCAACTCTGTCTGTCTGTCTGGTAAAAAATTTGCACAAGTTATTTCTCCTACACACAATTTCGGATCAAGTTAAATTTTTGCACAATTATTTCTTTGCCTGACAAAACAATAATCAATTAAAACAGAAAACAACCAAATTGTTAATAACTATTGGTTATTAATTATTTTGTTTGGTATCGAACAAGGGAGACAAATCGTACTTGACAGATGTGATGCTATAAGTTGAATTAGTCCCCTTGAGGAGGTTTGACACCTGAGTGAAAATTTTCTTTTATGCATTTAAAAAGCGATCACGGAAACATTAACCCCCATCTTTCCTTTCCCCTTTCCCAACTGGTCCAGATAATGATAGGATCATAGCGCATTAAAAGCATGAAATTGCGTAAACAAAAACAAATTGGTAAAAATATTTCTGATCGCACAGATTTATTATTGTTAGTTCTAATTTATTGCAAATGTAATCACATGACTGATCCAAAGTAACTGATTCAACTACACTTAATATAAACTCTGTTTTTTTTTTTTTTCTACATATAATTTATATTTTATTTGTTAATATCTTTCAAAGATCACCATTCCTACTTTGCCTGACGGTAGATGCAGACATTCCATAGAACGCGTTTCGCACATTGCCAGTAACTACTCCAATGAATTTTCTGAAGCAAAAAAAAATTCAAATTAGGTCCAAAAAAACTCCATCAATTAATGTTCCCTCAGACAAACAGACGCCAACTGAACTATGAGACGTGAACTGAACTATGAGACGTGAACTGAACTATGAGACGTGAACTGAACTATGAGACGTGAACTGAACTATGAGACGTGAACTGAACTATGAGACGTGAACTGAACTATGAGACGTGAACTGAACTATGAGACGTGAACTAAACTATGACACGTCAACTGAACTATGAGACGTGAACTGAACTATGAGACGTGAACTGAACTATGAGACGTCAACTGAACTATGAGACGTGAACTGAACTATGAGACGTGAACTGAACTATGAGACGTCAACTGAACTATGAGACGTGAACTGAACTATGAGACGTGAACTGAACTATGAGATGTGAACTGAAATATGAGACGTGAACTGAACTATGAGACGTCAAAACTATGAGACGTGAACTGATTTATGAGACGTGAAATGAACTATGAGACGTCAAACTATGAGACGTGAACTGATTTATGAGACGTCAACTGAACTATGAGACGTCAACTGAACTATGAGACGTGAACTGAACTATTAGATGTGAACTGAACTATTAAACGTGAACTGAACTATGAGACGTGAACTGAACTATGAGACGTCAAACTATGAGACGTCAACTGAACTATGAGACGTTAACTGAACTATGGGACGTGAACTGAACTATGAGACGTCAACTGAACTATGAGACGTAAACTGAACTATGAGACGTGAACTGAACTATGAGACGTGAACTGAACTATGAGACGTGAACTGAACTACGAGACGTCAAACTATGAGACGTCAACTGAACTATGAGACGTCAAACTATGAGACGTCAACTGAACTATGAGACGTGAACTGAACTATGAGACGTGAACTGAACTATGGGACGTGAACTGAACTATGAGACGTGAACTGAACTATGAGACGTGAACTGAACTATGAGACGTGAACTGAACTATGAGACGTGAACTGAACTATGGGACGTGAACTGAACTATGAGACGTGAACTGAACTATGAGACGTGAACTGAACTATGAGACGTCAATTTGCCTACATATATTTTCTTTTCAACGAATCCTTTGCCAACCCATTTTGTTTTAAACTCTAGCTACCAGACGATCTGTTCTTTGTATATACACACACTGTACTGCACTCGTTGAGCAGCAAAGTGACGGGTCTAGTTTCAATGCTAGTATAAACGTCTACTTTAGGATCCAGCTTACATCAAATCAATTGAGACCTTTGTGGACCTAGACGAAAAATCATTCATCAGTTGTAATAGGTCAGTGAAGGTCTTCAACCTGGAGCTACTAACGTCAACTAAATCAAGACACCCCCCACCCCACCACTTTTTTTTTTCCTCGTTCCTAGGGTATTATAAAGTAAAGTGGCTATAGATCGCCAGCTTGTGGACAAATCTGAGCAAATATTTATATTTATCTAGTTTGTTATTCTTCCTGTTTTCTTGTTTTAGATAGCGCAGGGAGAATAAGTAGATGTTGATGATGATGATGATTACGAGGACAATGGTGATAATAGAGATGATGATAAAGATAATCGTTTTTTTTTTATGATTTAGAGATTTGATAATCTTACAATCGTTTCTTTCCAGAGGATACTGAGCAGCCATGTCAAATCTTGAACTTCCTGGTCTGCCCAATGAAGGAAAACAAACGGTTAGATAGAGGGAGTCAAGGGCTCAGCCAATTAATAGTAAAAAAAAAAGTTTTAAAAAAAATAAAGCTTATCTAACGAAAAAATGCTAATTACTGCCAATTATCTCAAGAAGACAAGGTTTTGCTCCCTTTCTGCTATAAAAAAAAATTGATTAACTAACTGGTTAATGTTTTGATTAATTCGTGTAATGTCGTCCATTTTGAATAATTAATCAAAATTTCAACTTGACCCGAGAATGGGAAAGTGGGAGAACAGAAACATGACAAAACGTGTAAGGGAATAAATCCATATGTATATCAACATCTCTCATTAAGTAGCATTTCATTAATCAACTAAACGGTTAATTCTTTGATTGATTCATGTTTTGTCAGGTACAATGAATAATAATTTGACCAGAGTTGATGTTCTAGAATCAGTGATTCCCAAAGTGGTCTATATAGACCCCTAGGGGTCTACGAAGACGTTCAAGGGGTCTACGAAAGGGAAAAAACAAATTGGGGGTCCATGAGATGTCCAAGGGGGTCTATGATAATAGATTTCATATAAGCAGGTCGTGACTTTAATTTTTACATCCCATTAATGGAATTCTTCACACTATATATAATTTGTAACTTAGTTAATCATTTAAATATTGTTGTATTTAATTTCAATACTTATTAAAATAACTTAATTTTGTCTTCATGTAAATAATGTTTAAAAAGAAATGTAGACTGCCTAGCGTTGATTATATAAAATTGTTCATTCTTTCCTTGTCAACAAAGCGGTTACCGATTGCCTTTTTTTATGACGATATAAAACTAATTACGCTTGAGGATCATCTGCGACAATATCACAGTGATAAAAAGATATAGATTTGAAAAACTTTTGAACATTCAAACATAAAGTTCAGAATAGACCCACAAAATCTCTATTCAACATCATGTAGAGAAGATGGTGGTCTATGAGTCTTACAATATATGTTCACTTATAGCAAATTAAGGGTGTGGTGGTAGTGGTTAAGTGCTTGGCTTCCGTAATGGGGTCCTGGGTTCGAATCTCTGGGAATTTTGAATTTCAGGATTTTCAGGGCTCCCCTGAGTCCCCCCATCTATAATGGGTACCTGAATTATGTTAGTAAAAGTAAAGGCGGTTGGTCGTTGTTCTGCCCACATGACACCCTGCTCGTTAACCGATGGCCAAAGAAACAGATGACCATAACATCATCACAATGCCTGAAAGGGGAAATTTACTTATTTATGGCAAAATGCGGAAAACAACATAGGTAAAACATTGATTTTTACCAACCGTTGTAGTTTTAAAACCTGTTTTACACAAACCCACATCTGATATTATTAAAAGAATTTCTTTAAGCAACAATACAGTTCAAGGTTACTTCGGTGGCATGAGTTATAAAATTAAAAGCTTCATATGTGATTCTTTGCAAACGACTTATATACGTTTGGGCTCAGCAGCGTCACAGGTTCTGACAGCATGTAGTGGTGTGTGCTGCAAACTGCATTATGGTCGCCGGCTCCTTATTTTCCTCAGGTTAACCCATAAAACCTTTCCCATGTTTGAGTTGCAAGACAGGAGAGTTTTGAATTCAGTTTTACTTCTGCTAGGTGGGTAGCCAGCCAATACTAATGAGCCCTTCATGCTCGAAGCTTACTGGTTTAGGCGACAGTCACTCGCTTTCGCTCTTTCTCCCGATAGTGATAACATCTTCGCGCTGACTCAATATTTGAGCAACTCGTGAAACGTCAACAAATACACGAGAAACTGCTCTTTGCGAAAACTCTTATAATGATACTTAAGGCCATTGTGTTTGGAGATTCCAGCAATACATATTGCTACTTTAATTGGTTTTGAATTTTATCAATAAAAAAGACAGATCTCTAAAATATCTAATATGTAGCTTTAAATTACTTTTACACTTTTCAACTCTCTACAGATAGAAATTATGGGTCCGTTTTGGCTGAGCGGTAAAGTGCTTGGCTTCTGAACCGGAGGTCCCGAGTTTGAACCCTGTTGAAGACTTGGATTTTTTATATCGGGATCCTTTGGGCGCCTCTAAGGCCACCCAACTCTAATGGGTACCTGACATTAGTTGGGGAAAGTAAAGGCTGTTGGTCGTTGTGCTGGCCACATGACACCCTCGATAATCGTAGGACACAGAAACAGATGACCTTTACATCATCTGCTCTACAGACCACAAGGTCTGAGGGGAACTTTACTTTACTTTTTCTACAAATAGAAATTAGTTTTTAAAAATTTTGAATTTGCAAAAATTTGAAAGTTAAGCAGGGGGTCTACCGATAACCAGAAAACATGGCAAGGGGTCTACGAGACAAAAAAGTTTGGGAACCACTGTTCTAGATCAAGAAAGGAAGGTAATTATTTAGTATATTTTAATAATAATAATAATAATAATCTTTATTGTCCGTATGGAAATTTGTCTTACAATTTGTGCATTACACCAAATAAAAAACATTATAACTATAAGAAACCAAAGTGTACATTCACCTATACAGTTTTGTAATTGTTCAATTGTAAGTAATAAAGATTATTTATATTGCTAATAAATGTGTTTGCTGTTTTACAGGTTAGTAATAATTTACCGAATAATTTGATTTTTTGTTTTTAAAAAGCAAGAATTTATTGTGTATGCATATAACAAAATATGAGGCGCGGTAGCTGAGCGGTAAAGCGCTTGGCTTCTGAACCGATATTCCCGGATTCAAATCCTGGCATTTTTAATTTCGGGATCTTTGGGCGCCTCTAGGTACACCCAGCTCTAATGGGTACCTGACATTAGTTGGGAAAAAAGTAAAGGCGGTTGGTCGTTGTGCTGGCCACATGATGCTCTCGTTAACCGTACGCCACAGAAACAGATGACCTTAACATCATCCTCCCTATAGACACACAAGGTCTGAAAGGGGAACTTACTTTTGATATAACAACATACTTTCAAAACTAGATCAAATGGGCAATGTTGAATATATCTCCGGTGGTCATGCTGGTAGACGACTCGTGAAAAGGACTTCTTCCAAAGACCACAAATGAGAACATTCACCTCTTTTTTTGTTTAAAATAAACCCAGCTTTACCCAGTAGGACAAGGGTGCTTAGTATTTTGTTCAGAGGTGAGTGAGTCCCTCAATACTACCTCTAGTTCTCTCTTCTATTTCTGTCAGTGATTACGTTGCATTGATCAGTGAGGAACTATCTTATTCATTGTTTCAACCCCCCCCCCCCTGGATTCCATCCCAAAGTAAATGATAAAAAAAGTTGATTATTGTGGAGGCGTGAATGTGCACTTATATCACAATAACAATTTGTTCCGTTGAAACGTGGACAGGCAGATGACATGATTTCAAGGATCCTGAGGACTCTATCAGATAGTATATCAGCATTAGTTCTCAATCAAGTATTTTACCATTCTATTACGTTGACCTGACCGCAGGAAGTCTCTAATGTGTATTTGGTGTTCTCAACGGCTTCTCTTATTTAACTGTCCGTGACAGCGATTCGATGGAGCTGGATAAAGCTGGGTTTATTTTAAACACGTAATCTGTGTTTTGTTTAAGTACTGTTTAAGTACTGCATACAATTAAAAGAAAAAGTAAAAGTTCTCGCACATTTTCATCTCTGTGACTTTTATTTGGAGGCTTTTGTGTGGGAGGTATTTATTAAAAAAAAAGATTTGTATTTGGCACTTCTGTGAAAATTCTAAAGTTGGATCAGGGTATGACTGGTCCAATCAGATAGTCGACTCTGTGGTCCGATGAGGTGGTCGATCCTAAGGTCCAAAGAGGTGGTCGATTCTGTAGTCAGGTGTGATAATGTATTTCATGTTTCCGATGTCTAGTCCGTTCTGTGTTCAGAGACGTCATTGCGTTATTATCGGATGTTGTGTATCAGCGTGGCCATGCTACTAGGCAAGTCATTTGTACCACGATATGCGTAGTTTAAGTAGAAACATTGTGTCCGTCTTTTAATTGAGCACTCACTAAAACTTCTGTTTGTAAACTTTAAGACGTTAATGGTCAAATAATACCTATTTCAATCACAACACGTACCTATGTGTTATATATTTCATTGCTTAGTATAACATCTTAGCCTATCACAGTTAAAACGATGTGGTCAAACTTGAGATCTTAATAAAACCTTTACAGCCGTCTTGCTAGGGGTGGAGAAGCGTAAGAGTTACAACGCCCTGCGCCTGCGCAGTAAGCCAGATGGATGGCGGGAAAGGATGCGAGCTTTGTGAGAGATTTATTGTGACGAAACTCTAATCCAGTGGCTCACTTCTGGTCTGAATGCTTCCATTCAATAATGATTGCGTCGCCGATAAGTGATCGGATTGATTCTCCCTGTAAAGCAAGCCATTGTCCCGTATAGTTAACAAAGGGAGAGGGGAGAAAGAACAAATGCACTCAACATGTAAAGTGTCATTCAAAATACAAATAGTGTCCAATGAAACTTTCAGTCGATTTGGCATTAAACGAGAACTATGAGCATACGTTTTGTTTTTGTTGGTGAAAAGACTCATTACAGCTGAAAACCTTTCGTCTAGTCTTAGGATTGGGTTTCATCTGTCAGAGAAACCTTTCGTCTAGTCTTAGGATTGGGTTTCATCTGTCAGAGAAACCTTTCGTCTAGTCTTAGGATTGGGTTTCATCTGTCAGAGAAACCTTTCGTCTAGTCTTAGGATTGGGTTTCATCTGTCAGAGAAACCTTTCGTCTAGTCTTAGGATTGGGTTTCATCTGTCAGAGAAACCTTTCGTCTAGTCTTAGGATTGGGTTTCATCTGTCAGAGAAACCTTTCGTCTAGTCTTAGGATTGGGTTTCATCTGTCAGAGAAACCTTTCGTCTAGTCTTAGGATTGGGTTTCATCTGTCAGAGAAACCTTTCGTCTAGTCTTAGGATTAGGTTTCATCTGTCAGAGAAACCTTTCGTCTAGTCTTAGGATTGGGTTTCATCTGTCAGAGAAACCTTTCGTCTAGTCTTAGGATTGGGTTTCATCTGTCAGAGAAACCTTTCGTCTAGTCTTAGGATTGGGTTTCATCTGTCAGAGAAACCTTTCGTCTAGTCTTAGGATTGGGTTTCATCTGTCAGAGACAACATAAACAAGAACGTATTACATTCAAATTGTTTTCAAGCCTGGGCCATTAAAAAAAAATAGCGCCGTGACAAGTGAATCATTACTAGTGTTCGCTATAGTGTCAAATAGCGCCGTGACAAGTGAATCATTACTAGTGTTCGCTATAGTGTCAAATAGCGCCGTGACAAGTGAATCATTGCTAGTGTTCGTTATAGTGTCAAATAGCGCGGTGACAAGTGAATCATTACTAGTGTTCGCTATAGTGTAATTTCAGATCTATAACTTAATAATAATTATTATAGATTTTAAATAGCGCTACTTTCATGCTTACAGCATGCTCAGAACGCTATGGTACAATCTCATTAGTGAACCAGTTTTGGGGGGGGGGGGAGAAATCTGAATGAAGGATTTCTGTGCTGCCTTTAGGCGCTCAGTAAACACAACTCTGCCCGAGTCGGGTGTCGAACCTCGAGCTCCCTTCATAGTTAGCCAAGCCAAGTTATGGTGTATTGTTTCTATTGCATTTTTTTTTCTTTTTTTTTTAAGTACATTAAATTTGCTAATGAAATGGAGGTCTAGCTTTGTATTTTTTTTTCTTCAGCCTCTGTTAGTACCATACAGTGTATTTTCAGCGTACCATACATCGTACTTGTTAGCCTACAATACACTATGCTCTAAGTTGCTCTTTAGTGTACCATACAGCGCAACATACAGCGTTCCTTTTATGTTCTATACAGATAGATCTCTAATGAATCGAAAACTCTATCATACTAGAGTTCAATAATGAAGTGAATCAAATAGATCATACATAGCATGAAACTATTGACACCAGACAGTGGACATAACATTCAGAGAACATAAACCACTTAGACAAACATAATGTCCTTACTCCCTACCAACATGGCTTTTGGAAATATAGATCATGTGAAACACAACTAATAGGACTAATTGATGATTTTTCAAAAGGTTTAGATAACAGTGAGCAAATAGATGCTATCTTACTAGATTTTTCCAAAGCTTTTGATAAAGTTCACCACCATAGTTTGCTTAAAAAATTAAAATATTTTGGCATTGATGGTCTATTGCATCAGTGGATTAAAGATTTTCTGATAGGGAGAGAACAAACTGTAATAATAAATGGCTCTAAATCAACACAGATAACAGTAAACTCAGGTGTACCTCAAGGAACAGTCTTGGGTCCACTACTATTTTTAATTTACATAAACGATTTACCGAACTGCATTAGTTCAGGAACAAAAGTCAGATTATTCGCAGATGATTGCATAATATATAGAACAATAAAAACAACACAAGATGCAGAAATTTTACAAAGAGAATTAGATGAATTACAGAAATGGAAATCAAATTGGAGCATGTCTTTTCACCTAGAAAAATTTAAGTTATTAAGAGTAACAAAAAGGTAAAACAAATTAATTCCACTTATCTTATTCATGGTAAACCAATAACACAAACTAAAAACGCAAAATACCTAGGTGTTATAATAAATGAAAAACTGTCAAGGAATCCCCATATTGATGAAACTATAAAAAAATCAAACAAAGCATTAGGGTTTATTAAAAGAAATTTCTATAAATCAAATAAGAACATAAAACTAAAATGTTATTTAACCTTGGTTAGGCCAATAATAGAATATGCATCCTCTGTTTGGGACCCCCCCCCCCCCAACTCAAGAAAACATTAGAAAACTGGAACAGACACAAAATAGAGCAGTGAGATTCATAACAAACGAATATTCACACTTGATTAGAGTAACACCTTTAGTTAAATCACTAAATTTAGAAAGCCTTCAGGATAGAAGACGCAAAATTAAAGTAGCAATTATACATAAAACACTAAACCATAAACTTCAAATACAAAAACAAAATTTAATAAAATATTCAGAAAGACACAAAGATAAAAGAATATTCCTCGTCCCATATGCTAGGACAAATCTGTACAAATACTCCTTCTTCCCTAGTGCTATTAGAGCATGGAATGGGTTGCCTGAGCTAGCCAGGAAAACCAGTGACTTGGCAGAATTTAAGACAATGGTTAATACGCTTGACTGAATGCATGACGCGTAGGACGTAATAATCTTCTTTTTTTGAAGTAACGTCTATATTATATAAGATAAGATAAGATCAGTGGAGCATGATGAAACACAACTCTGTAACCTATTACTGAAACATATTGATGTTGTTGTTTTTTAAAAAAAAAGCTTAAGTCAACAGATACCTTTGCGGTTAGAAGCCTTAAAACCTGGAACTTTTTCCTTTCAGACTATAGAAATTTCTTTCTGGAAACAGAAGCCCCATAGACCTCAAAGTTTCAAAGGGTAACACAACTTTTTTTAAAAGTCAGAAATGGTCGTACACAATTATTGATCATGATAGGCATCAATTATGAAAACATTGTCACTATTTGAGAGAAGACTGTTACTGTTTTAGCACATCGCTGACAGAAGAAACAAAATATAACTTCAATACAGGAACTCAGTCATTCAAGGACGGACTCCCCCCAAACAAGGTTTCTCTCGCAATTTGGTGTCAAACTTGAGACAAAGTTGGTGTTTTATAGCTTTATTACAATGCGGATATTGTTTTAGACTAATGTCTTTAGTTTCTATGGATGCCCCAAATATTGCGAGGAACATAATGCTACGACTAAGACTAAGACTGCTTTATTGATCCTTATGTTGTGATTTTCTATTCCCCCCTCCTCCTCCCCCACCCTAGCTACGCCACTGTCACGTTGATATTATCTAGCAAGCTGGTTGAAAGTTCCGGTTCATGTACGAGTGTAAACCGTTCAGGACTTCAAATAAATAAAGTAGAACTGTACATGAAGACAAGCCTTATAAGAATCAATATATACTAGAAAAAGGTTGCTTCTCCCTGAAATAGTCTAATCCCCAAGATCATTCAAATAAATCAAGAAATGACAGTGATATATTCTATTCAGTTTCAATTATTATGACCAATAGACAAAATAATTGGTCAATGGTTCGATTGATTCATGCCTTGTCATCGACCATGAATAATTGTTTCATGTTGATCACAGACTGCGAAGTGGGAGAGATAACATGAAAATAGGATGTATCAACGTGATGTGGATAGGATGTATCAATGTGATGTGGTTAGGATGTATCAACGTGATGTGGATGGGATGTATCAATGTGATGTGGATAGGATGTATCAATGTGATGTGGTTAGGATGTATCAACGTGATGTGGATAGGATGTATCAATGTGATGTGGTTAGGATGTATCAACGTGATGTGGTTAGGATGTATCAACGTGATGTGGATAGGATGTATCAATGTGATGTGGTTAGGATGTATCAACGTGATGTGGTTAGGATGTATCAACGTGATGTGGTTAGGATGTATCAACGTGATGTGGTTAGGATGTATCAATGTGATGTGGTTAGGATTGAAATGTACAATTTAACTTATGGACAGATCAATATCATGCCCAACCATCCCCGCGAACAGCACAGGTTTGACTGACGGACCTCACTTCGCGAGAAAGTGAGAGAGAGAAGAGAGAGAGAGAAAGACACAGAGAGAGAGAGAGAGAGAGAGAGGGTATAGAAAGAGAAGAGAGGTGCAACTAAGGTACCAGTCCCAGAAAGAGAGGGGGATGGCAGACAGCCAGTATAGGTCAAGTTGACATACATTCATTCTTTGAAAGACAGAAAATTGAGGAGAACTATGCCATTGATTTCAGAAGAGAGAGGTTTAAAATTTTCTCTAAAGGTATAGTGATAGGTTCAGAGAGAGGCTTAGAGCCTGGTGTAGCCTGGGAGAACCTGAGAGAATGAAACGAGAAAAGGATACAAAAAGAGAGAGAGAAAGAGAGATCGGAAGAAAGAAAAAGAGAGACAAGGAGAGAGACAGAGAGAAAGAGAGAAAGAAGAAAAAGGTGAGACAAAGAATAGTGAGGGATAAGAAGAACTGGCGAACGAGAAAGAAAGAGAAAAGAGACATAAGGTGAGAAAGAATGGAAAGTAAGTAAGATAATAATAGAGAGAGAAAGAGAAGTGAGAGAGTAGAAAGAGAGAAAGAGAAGTGAGAGAGTAGATAGAGAGAGAAAGAGAAGTGAGAGAGTAGAGAGAGAGAGAGAGAGAAATAGAAGTGAGAGAGTTGAAAGAGAGAAAGAGAGGTGAGAGAGTAGAGAGAGAGAAATAGAAGTGAGCAAGTAGAGAAAGAGAAATGAGAAAGTAGAGAGAGAGATAAAGAGAAGTGAGAGAGTATAGAGAGAGAAAGAGAAGTGAGAGAGTAGAGAGAGAGAAAGAGAAGAGAGAGAGAAAGAGAAGTGAGAGAGTAGAGAGAGAGAAAGAGAAGTGAGAGAGTAGAGAGAGAGAGAAACAGAAGTGAGAGAGTAGAGAGAGAGAAAGAGAAGTGAGAGAGTAGAAGGAGAGAAAGAGAAGTGAGAAAGTAGAGAGAGAGAAAGAGAAGTGAGAGAGTAGAGAGAGAAAAAGAGAAGTGAGAGAGTAGAGAGAGAGAAAGAGAAGTGAGAGAGTAGAGAGAGAGAGAAAGTGAAGTGAGAGAGTAGAGAGAGAAGTGAGAAAGTAGAGAGAGAGAAAGAGAAGTGAGAGAGTAGAGAGAGAAAGAAAGAGAATTGAGAGAGTAGAGAGAGAGAAAGAAAAGCGAGAGAGTAGAGAGAGAGAAAGAGAAGTGAGAGAGTAGAGAGAGAGAAAGAGAAGTGAGAGAGTATAGAGAGAGAGAAAGAGAAGTGAGAAAGTAGAGAGAGAGAAAGAGAAGTGAGAGAGTAGAGAGAGAGAAAGAGAAGTGAGAGAGTATAGAGAGAGAGAAAGAGAAGTGAGAGAGTAGAGAGAGAGAGAAAGAGAAGTGAGAGAGTAGAGAGAGAGAAAGAGGAGAGTAGAGAGAGAAAAAGAGAAGTGAGAGAGTAGAGAGAGAGAAAGAGAAGTGAGAGAGTAGAGAGAGAGAAAGTGAAGTGAGAGAGTAGAGAGAGAAGTGAGAAAGTAGAGAGAGAGAAAGAGAAGTGAGAGAGTAGAGAGAGAAAGAAAGAGAATTGAGAGAGTAGAGAGAGAGAAAGAAAAGCGAGAGAGTAGAGAGAGAGAAAGAGAAGTGAGAGAGTAGAGAGAGAGAAAGAGAAGTGAGAGAGTAGAGAGAGAGAAAGAATAGTGAGAGAGCGAGATATAGAGAACAAGAAAAAAAAAAAGCTTAAACAAAGTTTAGTTTGTATCAATTAGGTTGAATCAATGAAGTCATTAAATTTATTATAGATCTAGACTAAAAACAACATAACTGTGCGATTAGAAATAAGAAAAAATTATTTTTGTTTTGCCAGGTACAAGACATAATTGAGCAAAATTTCAACTTGATTGGAGATTGGGGGCTAGGAGAAATAGCGTGTACAAGCGTGTTGCTGAATAGACAGACGGACAGAGTTGATATAAGCTTTGTACCAAAGAAAGAGAGAATGACATATTTACATGAGTAATACAAAAAGACAAATATAAGCTTAACCTATTCAGTGAACTAAGTCCGCAGCAGTTCATCAAGGTGGCTTAAACTTTAAAATTAATTACATCGATACAGAGAAACGTTGGCCCTGTACGACGCTAGTCGTCTGAGAGACAGTATAGATATACAAAACAAGGGAAATAAGCGTCGACTGCAGGTCTAGAAAGGGGAAACTACTCCAATAATTCCAAATAACCACAGTTAGTATAATGTGATTCAATAACGTAGATCACTGTCAATTTTCAGTTATTAAATCCTTAGAAAAGATTTTTTTTTTTAAATATGTGCTAAAAGACTAGCGCTCTACTTTTGCTAAAGCTAAAATGAGGTCAGCGGAGTCGCTAGGGGGTTCGGTGCTAGAGTTGAGAAGCGCACAGGCGACTATCTTTGCGAAGAGAAGTTCTATCATCTTAGAGTTGAATTAGAGTTTTAGGCCCAGGGATAGAGTTGTGTAAAATTTCGGTCTTGACTATTGAAAGAATTTACGTCAGGAATTCTAAATTCGCAAATATAAGGAACGAATTTATGTAAAAATGCTTGTGAAACACAAATTTAAAGCTTAATTTTATTAAATAATGAAATCAATAGACCATATACTGTATTGTCATGTATCAAAGTAGAAAAAAAACTATCTGTGCAAAGATCTAGATCCTTTCGATCTAAACATGGTAAACATTAAACATGGCCTAGATCCATGAAATACTAATACTTTCATAGAGTAGGGCAACGTATTTTTATTAGGGTCTTTGTTTTAGGGCTACTATACATACGTCACGGTTCCAGTTAGTACCCAAGGAACATTTATGCCAAGTTTGATGAAGATTGATTAAGCGGTTTACATTTCTATGCGGGACATACACCCATACATACATACATACATATATATATATATATATATATATATATATATATATATATATATATAGAGAGAGAGAGAGAGAGAGACAGACAGACAGACAGACAGACAGATTAGGTAGGTAAATAGATATACAGACAGATCACGGCTACATATTTACATGAACGGTAGCTTGTCTATACGAAATATGGCTTCATGAAGGAAAACAAACGAGTCAGTCTTGAATGCACTCGCTACAACTGAAACCCAAATGTCTAACACAGACACCCGTGTTTAGGATGCTGATCTGATAATGTTAGAACTGAAATAAAATATAAAGCTCCGAATGAAATATGAAGAGAAAAAACGATCATCCAGCTATCAAGGGATTTACTTCCGCAGTTGAAACTATTGTCACAGACTCCACGACTGACAAGGACAATTCAATGCTGACAATTATCTAGACTTCAACTGACTTTGGCGCTATGAAATTGGACAAGACCCACTCGAGTGGAGGAGATGAAGTCCCAAAAGGGAGATAATATATTACTTAATATTTGAATACTTCAGGATCTATAGAGAAGGGGGACACTTTGTTGTCAGGGAATGATGAGCAGTTTTAAAAGTAAGGACATGAGTCTGTGTGCATGTGTGTAACATCAATGTATCTAAATAATGACAAAAAAAAAAAGGAGCCCATTTCAGGGATGAAGTTTTCAAACAATGAAATGGCAAGATGGCCCGAACTGTGTTCTTGACGAGCATCCATGTAGATGAAATTAAACTATCCTGAGATACAGCACTTACAGTTCAGTTCAAGTTATGTTTCAAAAGTAAGCTACATTCCTATTGTATAATAATGTTTTAATAGTAGGCTTCATTATACTATATAGTTATGTTTCCGCTGTAAGCTACATTCTACTTTATATCTACTTTTTAATTCTATAAGATCATATTCTCTAACATTAATGCCCACTTTTTTGTTCTATGACATGTACCGACACTGTAGACTCTGTAGTTTTGTTTCTTTGCTCAAAGTTCTCTCTCCCCCCGCCCCCTCCTCCATTTACTCTTGTATGAGTGCACAAACTCTTGACACTTTTAGACATACAGGAATGCTGGTCAACAGAGAAATGTCTGTGGTTTCAGGCAACTAATGTTCACATTGCGTGATATAGAAAGTTTCAAGCCCCTAGTCTAGAGGGAGGTAATTCTTCAACAACAAGGTTTATTAGAAATTTAAAAATTCTAAGGCAGTGACCTCCCAATAGAGCGACCATTGAGTCGGTGCCTCTTCTTGATTAGAAGTTTTAAAAAAACTTTCTCGATCGATTGATCGTGCTGATCGATCGGGATCGATTCTTGAAATGGATTTTGGATTAAATGTGTCTTAGAAGAAAAATCTTATAAATTAAAATTAGAATGAATGTAGAAATAAATAAATAAATGGAAGAGTTATTGATTGATGTAGATGTATGTATATTGTTATGATCTAACATCAAGCATCTCCACAAGTATATAAATTAATGAACAAAATATTGTACTGTAGTCTTAGAACATATGGTACAATCATTTTCAAATAAGGACACGTGTAATCTTGTGATTGAAAGTCTGAACAGTCTTTGTTTCATCTTATTCTAAAACTTTTTCTCTTTCCTTCAAAGCATTGCAGTTCTTGTGAGTACTCGAGTCTGAATTCACAAATTGAATTTTCAAAACTTTATCGCTATTCTAACACGTTCGTGTTTATGCTGCAACCGTGAGAAAAGGGGAGCGGATGGTTTTGGTTATGTAGGCTGAAGAGTTTCTGATTTAAACCACGATGCGTCAGGCGTAACTGAAGTCAATATAAAGAACTGGTGTGAACCTAGAAAGAGGAGGCTCAGTAAACAGAGAATGTTTTTTAGGTGGCTCAGTAGACAAAGAAATCTCTACTTAAAATCCCTGGGTTTCAATGGGACTCGAACATGAAGCCCTTCATTTGTTTAAGTGTTTGTTTGTTGTTTTACAATTAAGCTCTATCTTCCACTTTAGCTTAAACTAATGTTAAAAAAGTCAATGTTTGTGTAATGAAAATGGAAATAATAACAGGGTATTAAAATAAAATTTAAATGTAGTGACACGAAAATATAAATTGATGTTCAAAACAGTTTCCATAAATGGATCAGTCTTTAAAAGACGGAGCAAGATTTTAGTCTGAAAAACATAGCCGGAGGAGTGAAATTTCACTGAGAGAGAGCTAATTTTTAGTCAGAGAGAGCTAATTTTTTGTCAGAGAGAGCTAGATTTAAGTCAGAGAGAGCTAGATATCAGAGAGAGCTAGATTTGAGAGAGAGAACTACATTTAAGAGAGAGCTAGATTTTAGTCAGAAAGAGCTAGTTTCTAATCATAGAGAGAGCTAGTTTCAAGTCAGAGAGAGCTACATTTTAGTCAGAGAGAGCTAGTTTCCAGTCGGAGAGAGCTAGGTTTTAGTCTTAGAAAGCTAGGTTTTAGTCAGAGAGAGCTATATTTCAGAGAGAGCTAGATTTTAGTCAGAGAGAGCTAGTTTTTAGTCTGAGAGAGCTAGTTTTTAGTCTGAGAGAGCTAGTTTTTAGTCAGAGAGAGCTAGTTTTTAGTCAGAGAGAGCTAGTATCTAGTCAGAGAGAGCTAGTTTCTAGTCAGAGAGAGCTAGTTTCTAGTCAGAGAGAGCTAGTATCTAGTCAGAGAGAGCTAGTTTCTAGTCAGAGAGAGCTAGTATCTAGTCAGAGAGAGCTAGTTTCTAGTCAGAGAGAGCTAGTTTTTAGTCAGAGAGAGCTAGTATCTAGTCAGAGAGAGCTAGTTTCTAGTCAGAGAGAGCTAGTTTTTAGTCAGAGAGAGCTAGTATCTATTCAGAGAGAGCTAGTTTCTAGTCAGAGAGAGCTAGTATCTAGTCAGAGAGAGCTAGTTTTTAGTCAGAGAGAGCTAGTATCTAGTCAGAGAGAGCTAGTTTTTAGTCAGAGAGAGCTAGTATCTAGTCAGAGAGAGCTAGTTTCTAGTCAGAGAGAGCTAGTATCTAGTCAGAGAGAGCTAGTATCTAGTCAGAGAGAGCTAGTATCTAGTCAGAGAGAGCTAGTTTTTAGTCAGAGAGAGCTAGTATCTAGTCAGAGAGAGCTAGTTTCTAGTCAGAGAGAGCTAGTATCTAGTCAGAGAGAGCTAGTTTCTAGTCAGATAGAGCTAGTATCTAGTCAGAGAGAGCTAGTTTTTAGTCAGAGAGAGCTAGTATCTAGTCAGAGAGAGCTAGTTTCTAGTCAGAGAGAGCTAGTATCTAGTCAGAGAGAGCTAGTATCTAGTCAGAGAGAGCTAGTTTCTAGTCAGAGAGAGCTAGTATCTAGTCAGAGAGAACTAGTATCTAGTCAGAGAGAACTAGTATCTAGTCAGAGAGAGCTAGTATCTAGTCAGAGTTACATTTTGCTTTGAGACTCTACTAACAAAAAAGTATCTGCACTGGCAGTGATCACTTTGACTATCTGAACCCTGTACCAGTCACTGTATAGAGCGCACAAAGTCAATAGTCTAAGTCATCACTATCAGTATTGGTTACAAGTATCTGCTAGCCGCACAAATCCGGGGTGTTAGTTTGACAGCGTTCCTCTTGAAGAATGTTTTATTGAGCGTGTACTTGGAGACCAGAGTGTTCCACAAAGTTGACAGCCACATTTTGTGTGTGCGTGAAATCCCGTGTAGAGCCGGGACTTGGATACTAGGGAGGAACAGGGAGGCCTGTCGTTCCAACAGAGACACGACTTTCTTGTCGATGATTCTTTATGAGATTGAATGAAACCACAAACAGTCTTTCATTACTATTTAAATATTGCAACAGATCTAGAAAATAACTTGTATTACGAAATGAATTGTATGGAAAAAGGAATTTCTTCATGAAAAAAATGAATATTTTTGTTTGTTGATTACAAATTAACTTGTGGTCCACGATGTAAATATTGGAAATATGTTTGGGTTAGTGACTTCCGGCATTTCAGGTCACGTGGGGTACCGAGCTGTTATTTGATAGAATGAGAATTTCGATGTGTGATATAACAAATTGATAATCCAAATAACATCTTACTGGGCTATTGAATCAAGAAGACACATGTCTTTATGACGAGAAATTTATAAATACATGTATATAGAATATAGTAGTATGGAGTTATATTAAATACAATACTAAAGATTCTTTTATACTCAGTTTGGTTGTAACATTTTGATAGTGCTTTTGAAGCGGACATTACTTTCATCCCCTAATGTCACTACTAGTGAAGTGGTCACTACTTCCATCACGTGATGTCATTGCTAGTCAAGTGCACACTATTTTCATCACGTGATGCCATTTCACATTTATCAAGGGCCTTTGTTTAGCTACAAATGTGTAGTTCTTCTCCAAACAAGGCGTTGTTTTTTTTTAAATTTATTTATTGAGACTTCAACTTCGTTTGTTTTGAACAGAAAATAAATGTATTTTCTATCAACTGTTCTTTTTATTTGGAATTTAAAATGAAAACCTCAGAGAAATTAATGCCTTGCATATTAAAGAATGAATCAATGCTACACTCAGTCAGCCTCTACATACTTGGCAGAGCTGGTCATAAAAACTGTTCTTTGTATCACATCCTGATCTTGAACTTGTGTTTTTTTTATGGTAAGTACAATCAAATACAACTTTATAAAATAGACTGCCGCTCCACGCCCCTTTTCTAGGTACTTTTCAACATCCCTTTCAACATCCCTTTCAACATACCTTTCAACTTTCAACAAACCTTTCAACATACCAGCAAACCTTTCAACATAGCTTTAAGCATACCAACATACATTCAAAAGATACACATACAAAATAGTATGGTACACCGCTCTAGTCAAACGTTACAACTATGTAAATAAATAGCCATCAACTCACAGGTCTTCTCAACACAAAATAGTATGGTACACCGCTCTAGTCAAACGTTACAACTATGTAAATAAATAGCCATCAACTCACAGGTCTTCTCAACACAAAATAAAAGTTACACTTTCAAAAAATAGTATGGCACACCATCCAAGTCTATACAACAGTATGGAAATCTGAAGCTACTTTGTAACTACTAAAATTAAACTGTTCATTCAATCTATTTTATGTGTAAAATTTGTTGACACAAAAAGAAGTAAATATTTTGTGCATATTTTATAATGGAATACGACAGTCAAAACAGAATAGCATTATCTATCTATCTATCCATCTATCTATCTATCTATCTAATCTATCTATCTATCTAATCTATCTAATCTATCTATCTAATCTATCTATCTATCTATCTATCTATCTATCTATCTATCTATCTATATCTATCTATCTATCTATCTATCTCTCTCTCTCTCTCTCTCTCTATATATATATATATATATATATATATATATATATATTTGTATATATATATATATATATATATATTTGTATGAATATTATAGTGTGTGTGTGTGTGCGTTTAAAATAAATGTATACACATGTGTAACTTAGAGTATGGAGCTCACAACTGTGTAGAATGTAGCTCCAATCCTCTCCTATCCACGAGACTAGGTGCCCCCCTCCCAAATACAGGAACATACGTTTTTAATGAGTCCGTCTGTCTTCCATCGTGGCTCAAGCTCAACTTCAGAATAGGTCAAACTTCTTTCTTTTTTGTTTAACTTGTTTCTAATGGCAGCACGGAAACCTTACCCCAGATTTACACCCCCCCCCCAAAAAAAAAAAAGTGGTCCACAAAAATAATTGCACTTGAAAGTTGTAATTAACAAAAGCAATTAATATAAATATTTCCATTCTCACAAATTTATTATTGTAAAAATTAATTACAATTGATTCAAAATAATTGATGAAATTTCGCTCCATATATGCGAGGTTGTTTAACCCTTAAAGTGCTGAGCTGTTTTACAATGAGTGCATAAAAATGGAGGCTAAACTACCACACGTGCCTTAAGGGTTAAAAGTATTTTTATATTTACCAATGTACCTTGTACTCCTGAGTCTGCTTCCAACAGCTGTTCACTCTTTACAAAACCTTTTTTTGTTGATAATTAACCCTCGTTATAATCGAAACAAAATATTTCCTTTCAAATTTTCTTCTTGAAACAAAAAAAGGCCAGAACGATCTGCTTATCTCCAAACTCAAAGGAGGGACACACGGCTAATAAATGGGGACCCAATGGCAGTGGGGGCAATATTTGTTTCGTGCATTGTCAGTTGTGACGTAGAGGTCACCGATTGGTTTCGTGCATTGTCAGTTGTGACGTAGAGGCCTGTTGGCTTCGCCTTGCCCCAGTCACTCGCCTCGTACGAGCATTAATTAGTCTTCACAATTAAAAGTAGTCAGGACCAGCATTCATAAAACTCTAGTTGTGTCCTTCATACATAAGTTGGCGCATTGGTGCTGACAAGGCTCAATGGAGTTCAATTTATTTTTCAAGTGACCAAAAATATGTAGTATTGACATCATTGCTTAGTTCTAAATCCAAAGTCCAATAAGCAAACATGACATTATTGTCAATATTTAAAAAATTAAAATAATTCTACTGAATTGCGTCGTTTCCCCTCTTGAGTAGAACTTTCAAGAATTTATATCGTTTTCAAGAGAGGTGTCTTCAACAAGATCTACTATAAAAGTTGTTTTCTTTTGAAGGAAAACATTGGAATAATTCTCCTCTAACTAGGTTCTATATACCTTTTGTCAGGTCGAATTTCCCTCGATTGTCCTACATCGTTATGTTGACGGACTTTCGCGTGACAAAAAACATGCCAACTACATAACGTCTATCTTAACAGGATGATAATCTTTCATCGAACACGCCCCTGTTACAGACGTACGTGTCATGAAGACAGACATAATGTCCCTCGCATTTCATATTGCCTTGTGCCACCTCAGTTCACTTATTTGACTAGAGCTTTTAGGGTTCAAAAACTGAAATAGGCGCTATAGACTCCAGGAAAATTCATTTCTGCAGCGTACATTCAGACATCTTATCTGGCTAAGGGGCCTCAAACGTAACTTTTAAAGAGAAGTAATCAATACAGGTATTGCAAGAGAGGTAATCAGTGGTTCGTTACTGCAAGAGAGATAATCATTAGATACTACTAAAGAAGTAAGAAAGAGGGCGATTCTACAAGAGAGATAAATCAGTTGAGGGTATTGCAAGAGAGGTAATCAGTTGAGGGTATTGCAAGAAAGGTAATCAGTTGAGGGTATTGCAAGAGAGATAATCAGTTGAGGGTATTGCAAGAGAGATAATCAGTTGAGGGTATTGCAAGAGAGGTAATCAGTTGAGGGTATTGCAAGAGAGGTAATCAGTTGAGGGTATTGCAAGAGAGGTAGTCAGTTGAGGGTATTGCAAGAGAGGTAATCTGTTGAGGGTATTGCAAGAGAGATAAATCAGTTGAGGGTATTGCAAGAGAGGTAGTCAGTTGAGGGTATTGCAAGAGAGGTAATCAGTTGAGGGTATTGCAAGAGAGATAAATCAGTTGAGGGTATTGCAAGAGAGGTAGTCAGTTGAGGGTATTGCAAGAGAGGTAGTCAGTTGAGGGTATTGCAAGAGAGATAAATCAGTTGAGGGTATTGCAAGAGAGATAAATCAGTTGAGGGTATTGCAAGAGAGGTAATCAGTTGAGGGTATTGCAAGAGAGATAAATCAGTTGAGGGTATTGCAAGAGAGATAAATCAGTTGAGGGTATTGCAAGAGAGATAATCAGTTGAGAGTATGGCTAGAGAGGTAATCAGTTGAGGGTATTGCAAGAGAAATAATCAGTTGAGGGTATTGCAAGAGAGATAAATCAGTTGAGTGTATGGCTAGAGAGGTAATCAGTTGAGGGTATTGCAAGAGAAATAATCAGTTGAGGGTATTGCAAGAGAGATAATCAGTTGAGGGTATTGCAAGAGAGATAATCAGTTGAGGGTATTGCAAGAGAGGTAATCAGTTGAGGGTATTGCAAGAGAGGTAATCAGTTGAGGGTATTGCAAGAGAGATAATCAGTTGAGGGTAAGGCTAGAGAGGTAATCAGTTGAGGGTATGGCTAGAGAGGTAATCAGTTGAGGGTATGGCTAGAGAGGTAATCAGTTGAGGGTATCGCTAGAGAGGTAAACAGTTAAGAGTATGGCTAGAGAGGTAATCAGTTGAGGGTATGGCTAAAGAGATAATCATTTGAGGGTATGGCTAGAGAGGTAATCAGTTGAGGGTATGGCAAGAGAGGTAATCAGTTCAGGGTATCGCTAGAGAGGTAATCAGTTGAGGTTATGGCTAGAGAGGTAATCAATTGAGGGTATGGCTAGAGAGATAATCAGCTGAGGGTATGGCTTGAGAGGTAATCAGTTGAGGGTATGGCTAGAGAGGTAATCAGTTGAAGGTATGACTAGAGAGGTAATCAGTTGAGGGTATGACTAGACAGGGTTTTATTTGAGAGTATCGCTAGAGAGGTTATTAGTTGAGGGTATGGCAAGAGAGGTAATCAGTTGAGAGTATGGCTAGAGAGGTAATCAGTTGAGAGTATAGCTAGAGAGGTAGTCAGTTGAGAGTATGGCTAGATAGGTAATCAATTGAGGCTATAGCTATAGAGGTAATCAGTTGAGGGTATGGCTAGAGAGGTAATCAGTTGAGGGTATCGCTAGAGAGATAATCAGTTGAGGGTATGTCTAGAGAGGTAATTAGTTGAGAGTAAGGCTAGATAGGTAATCAATTGAGAGTATGGCTAGATAGGTAATCCGTGGAGAGTATCGCTAGAGAGATAATCAGTTGAGGGTATGTCTAGAGAGGTAATCAGTTGAGAGTATGTCTAGAGAGGTAATCAGTTGAGGGTATGTCTAGAGAGCTAATCAGTTGAGAGTATCGCTAGAGAGATAATCAGTTGAGGGTATGTCTAGAGAGGTAAACAGTTGAGAGTATGGCTAGAGAGGTAATCACTTGAGAGTATGGCTAGAGAGGAATTCAGTTGAGGGTATGACTAGAGAGGTAATCATGTAGGGTATGACTAGAGAGAGTTTCATTTGAGAGTATCGCTAGAGAGGTTATTAGTTGAGGGTATGGCAAGAGAGGTAATCAGTTGAGAGTATGGCTAGAGAGGTAATCAGTTGAGAGTATGGCTAGAGAGGTAATCAGTTGAGAGTATGGCTAGAGAGGTAATCAGTTTAGAGTATGGCTAGAGAGGTAATCAGTTGAGGGTATGTCTAGAGAGGTAATCAGTTGAGGGTATCGCTAGAGAGATAATCAGTTGAGGGTATTGCAAGAGAGATAATCAGTTGAGGGTATTGCAAGAGTGATAATCAGTTGAGGGTATTGCAAGAGAGGTAATCAGTTGAGGGTATTGCAAGAGAGATAATCAGTTGAGGGTATTGCAAGAGAGGTAATCAGTTGAGGGTATTGAATGAGAGATAATCAGTTGAGGGTATTGCAAGAGAGATAATCAGTTGAGGGTATTGCAAGAGAGATAATCAGTTGAGGGTATTGCAAGAGAGGTAATCAGTTGAGGGTATTGTAAGAGAGATAATCAGTTAAGGGTATTGAAAGAAAGGTAATCAGTTGAGGGTATTGCAAGAGAGGTAATCAGTTGAGGGTATTGCTAGAGAGGTAATCAGTTGAGGGTATTGCAAGAGGGGTAATCAGTTGAGGGTATTTCAAGAGAGATAATCAGTTGAGGGTATTGCAAGCTAGGTAATCAGTTGAGGGTATTGCAAGAGAGGTAGTCAGTTGAGGGTATTGCAAGAGAGGTAATCAGTTGAGGGTATTGCAAGAAAGGTAATAAGTTGAGGGTATTGCAAGAGAGATAAATCAGTTGAGGGTATTGCAAGAGAGGTAGTCAGTTGAGAGTATTGCAAGAGAGGTAGTCGGTTGAGGGTATTGCAAGAGAGATAAATCAGTTGAGGGTATTGCAAGAGAGATAAATCAGTTGAGGGTATTGCAAGAGAGGTAATCAGTTGAGGGTATTGCAAGAGAGATAAATCAGTTGAGGGTATTGCAAGAGAGATAAATCAGTTGAGGGTATTGCAAGAGAGGTAATCAGTTGAGGGTATTGCAAGAGAGATAATCAGTTGAGGGTATTGCAAGAGAGATAAATCAGTTGAGTGTATTGCAAGAGAGATAATCAGTTGAGGGTATTGCAAGAGAGATAATCAGTTGAGGGTATTGCAAGAGAGATAAATCAGTTCAGGGTATTGCAAGAGAGGTAGTCAGTTGAGGGTATTGCAAGAGAGATAATCAGTTGAGGGTATTGCAAGAGAGATAATCAGTTGAGGGTATTGCAAGAGAGATAATCAGTTGAGGGTATTGCAAGAGAGATAATCAGTTGAGAGTATGGCTAGAGAGGTAATCAGTTGAGGGTATTGCAAGAGAAATAATCAGTTGAGGGTATTGCAAGAGAGATAATCAGTTGAGGGTATTGCAAGAGAGATAATCAGTTGAGGGTATTGCAAGAGAGGTAATCAGTTGAGGGTATTGCAAGAGAGGTAATCAGTTGAGGGTATTGCAAGAGAGATAATCAGTTGAGGGTATGGCTAGAGAGGTAATCAGTTGAGGGTATGGCTAGAGAGGTAATCAGTTGAGGGTATGGCTAGAGAGGTAATCAGTTGAGGGTATCGCTAGAGAGGTAAACAGTTAAGAGTATGGCTAGAGAGGTAATCAGTTGAGGGTATGGCTAAAGAGATAATCATTTGAGGGTATGGCTAGAGAGGTAATCAGTTGAGGGTATGGCAAGAGAGGTAATCAGTTCAGGGTATCGCTAGAGAGGTAATCAGTTGAGGTTATGGCTAGAGAGGTAATCAATTGAGGGTATGGCTAGAGAGATAATCAGCTTAGGGTATGGCTTGAGAGGTAATCAGTTGAGGGTATGGCTAGAGAGGTAATCAGTTGAAGGTATGACTAGAGAGGTAATCAGTTGAGGGTATGACTAGACAGGGTTTCATTTGAGAGTATCGCTAGAGAGGTTATTAGTTGAGGGTATGGCAAGAGAGGTAATCAGTTGAGAGTATGGCTAGAGAGGTAATCAGTTGAGAGTATAGCTAGAGAGGTAGTCAGTTGAGAGTATGGCTAGATAGGTAATCAATTGAGGCTATAGCTATAGAGGTAATCAGTTGAGGGTTAGGCTAGAGAGGTAATCAGTTGAGGGTATCGCTAGAGAGATAATCAGTTGAGGGTATGTCTAGAGAGGTAATTAGTTGAGAGTAAGGCTAGATAGGTAATCAATTGAGAGTATGGCTAGATAGGTAATCCGTGGAGAGTATCGCTAGAGAGATAATCAGTTGAGGGTATGTCTAGAGAGGTAATCAGTTGAGAGTATGTCTAGAGAGGTAATCAGTTGAGGGTATGCCTAGAGAGGTAATCAGTTGAGAGTATCGCTAGAGAGATAATCAGTTGAGGGTATTGCAAGAGAGATAATCAGTTGAGGGTATTGCAAGAGAGATAATCAGTTGAGGGTATTGCAAGAGAGGTAATCAGTTGAGGGTATTGCAAGAGAGATAATCAGTTGAGGGTATTGCAAGAGAGGTAATCAGTTGAGGGTATTGAATGAGAGATAATCAGTTGAGGGTATTGCAAGAGAGATAATCAGTTAAGGGTATTGCAAGAGAGATAATCAGTTGAGGGTATTGCAAGAGAGGTAATCAGTTGAGGGTATTGTAAGAGAGATAATCAGTTAAGGGTATTGCAAGAAAGGTAATCAGTTGAGGGTATTGCAAGAGAGGTAATCAGTTGAGGGTATTGCTAGAGAGGTAATCAGTTGAGGGTATTGCAAGAGGGGTAATCAGTTGAGGGTATTTCAAGAGAGATAATCAGTTGAGGGTATTGCAAGCTAGGTAATCAGTTGAGGGTATTGCAAGAGAGGTAATCAGTTGAGGGTATAGCTAGAGAGGTAATCAGTTGAGGGTATTGCAAGAGAGGTAGTCAGTTGAGGGTATTGCAAGAGAGGTAATCAGTTGAGGGTATTGCAAGAGAGGTAATCAGTTGAGGGTATTGCAAGAGAGATAAATCAGTTGAGGGTATTGCAAGAGAGGTAGTCAGTTGAGAGTATTGCAAGAGAGGTAGTCGGTTGAGGGTATTGCAAGAGAGATAAATCAGTTGAGGGTATTGCAAGAGAGATAAATCAGTTGAGGGTATTGCAAGAGAGGTAATCAGTTGAGGGTATTGCAAGAGAGATAAATCAGTTGAGGGTATTGCAAGAGAGATAAATCAGTTGAGGGTATTGCAAGAGAGGTAATCAGTTGAGGGTATTGCAAGAGAGATAATCAGTTGAGGGTATTGCAAGAGAGATAAATCAGTTGAGTGTATTGCAAGAGAGATAATCAGTTGAGGGTATTGCAAGAGAGATAATCAGTTGAGGGTATTGCAAGAGAGATAAATCAGTTCAGGGTATTGCAAGAGAGGTAGTCAGTTGAGGGTATTGCAAGAGAGATAATCAGTTGAGGGTATTGCAAGAGAGATAATCAGTTGAGGGTATTGCAAGAGAGATAATCAGTTGAGGGTATTGCAAGAGAGATAATCAGTTGAGAGTATGGCTAGAGAGGTAATCAGTTGAGGGTATTGCAAGAGAAATAATCAGTTGAGGGTATTGCAAGAGAGATAATCAGTTGAGGGTATTGCAAGAGAGATAATCAGTTGAGGGTATTGCAAGAGAGGTAATCAGTTGAGGGTATTGCAAGAGAGGTAATCAGTTGAGGGTATTGCAAGAGAGATAATCAGTTGAGGGTATGGCTAGAGAGGTAATCAGTTGAGGGTATGGCTAGAGAGGTAATCAGTTGAGGGTATGGCTAGAGAGGTAATCAGTTGAGGGTATCGCTAGAGAGGTAAACAGTTAAGAGTATGGCTAGAGAGGTAATCAGTTGAGGGTATGGCTAAAGA
This sequence comes from Biomphalaria glabrata, assembly GCF_947242115.1. NCBI lineage: Eukaryota > Metazoa > Mollusca > Gastropoda > Planorbidae > Biomphalaria > Biomphalaria glabrata. The sequence goes on along the minus strand of NC_074712.1, from coordinate 39,694,171 downwards.
GATAATCATTTGAGGGTATGGCTAGAGAGGTAATCAGTTGAGGGTATGGCAAGAGAGGTAATCAGTTCAGGGTATCGCTAGAGAGGTAATCAGTTGAGGTTATGGCTAGAGAGGTAATCAATTGAGGGTATGGCTAGAGAGATAATCAGCTGAGGGTATGGCTTGAGAGGTAATCAGTTGAGGGTATGGCTAGAGAGGTAATCAGTTGAAGGTATGACTAGAGAGGTAATCAGTTGAGGGTATGACTAGAGAGGTAATCAGTTCAGGGTATCGCTAGACAGGGTTTCATTTGAGAGTATCGCTAGAGAGGTTATTAGTTGAGGGTATGGCAAGAGAGGTAATCAGTTGAGAGTATGGCTAGAGAGGTAATCAGTTGAGAGTATAGCTAGAGAGGTAGTCAGTTGAGAGTATGGCTAGATAGGTAATCAATTGAGGCTATAGCTATAGAGGTAATCAGTTGAGGGTTAGGCTAGAGAGGTAATCAGTTGAGGGTATCGCTAGAGAGATAATCAGTTGAGGGTATGTCTAGAGAGGTAATTAGTTGAGAGTAAGGCTAGATAGGTAATCAATTGAGAGTATGGCTAGATAGGTAATCCGTGGAGAGTATCGCTAGAGAGATAATCAGTTGAGGGTATGTCTAGAGAGGTAATCAGTTGAGAGTATGTCTAGAGAGGTAATCAGTTGAGGGTATGTCTAGAGAGGTAATCAGTTGAGAGTATCGCTAGAGAGATAATCAGTTGAGGGTATGTCTAGAGAGGTAATCAGTTGAGAGTATGGCTAGAGAGGTAATCAGTTGAGAGTATGGCTAGAGAGGTAATCAGTTGAGGGTATGACTAGAGAGGTAATCAGTTGAGGGTATGACTAGAGAGAGTTTCATTTGAGAGTATCGCTAGAGAGGTTATTAGTTGAGGGTATGGCAAGAGAGGTAATCAGTTGAGAGTATGGCTAGAGAGGTAATCAGTTGAGAGTATGGCTAGAGAGGTAATCAGTTGAGAGTATGGCTAGAGAGGTAATCAGTTTAGAGTATGGCTAGAGAGGTAATCAGTTGAGGGTATGTCTAGAGAGGTAATCAGTTGAGGGTATGTCTAGAGAGGTAATCAGTTGAGAGTATCGCTAGAGAGATAATCAGTTGAGTGTATGTCTAGAAAGGTAATCAGTTGAGAGTATGGCTTGAGAGGTAATCAGTTGAGAGTATGGCTAGAGAGGTAATTAGTTGAGAGTATGGCTAGAGAGGTAATCAGTTGAGGGTATGGCTAGAGAGGTAATCAGTTGAGGGTATGACTAGAGAGGTAATCAGTTGAGGGTATGACTAGAGAGAGTTTCATTTGAGAGTATCGCTAGAGAGGTTATTAGTTGAGGGTATGGCAAGAGAGGTAATCAGTTGAGAGTATGGCTAGAGAGGTAATCAGTTGAGAGTATAGCTAGAGAGGTAGTCAGTTGAGAGTATGGCTAGATAGGTAATCAATTGAGGCTATAGCTATAGAGGTAATCAGTTGAGAGTATGGCTAGAGGTTTAATCAGTTGAGAGTATGGCTAGAGAGGTAATCAGTTGAGAGTATGGCTAGATAGGTAATCAGTTGAGAGTATCGCTAGAGAGGTAATCAGTTGAGAGTATGGCTAGAGAGGTAATCAGTTGAGAGTATCGCTAGAGAGGTAATCAGTTGAGAGTATGGCTAGAGAGGTAATCAGTTGAGAGTATGGCTAGAGAGATAATCAGTTGAGAGTATGACTAGAGAGGTAATCAGTTGAGAGTATGGCTAGAGAGGTAATCAGTTGAGAGTATCGCTAGAGAGGTAATCAGTTGAGAGTATCGCTAGAGAGGTAATCAGTTGAGAGTATGGCTAGAGAGGTAATCAGTTGAGAGTATGGCTAGAGAGGTAATCAGTTGAGAGTATGGCTAGAGAGATAATCAGTTGAGAGTATGACTAGAGAGGTAATCAGTTGAGAGTATGGCTAGAGAGGTAATCAGTTGAGAGTATCGCTAGAGAGGTAATCAGTTGAGAGTATGGCTAGAAAGATAATCAGTTGAGAGTATGGCTAGAGAGGTAATCAGTTGAGAGTATGGCTAGAGAGGTAATCAGTTGAGAGTATGGCTAGAGAGGTATTCAGTTGAGAGTATGGCTAGAGAGGTAATCAGTTGAGAGTATGACTAGAGAGGTAATCAGTTGAGAGTATCGCTAGAGAGGTAATCAGTTGAGAGTATGGCTAGAGAGGTAATCAGTTGAGAGTATGGCTAGAGAGGTAATCAGTTGAGAGTATGGCTAGAGAGGTAATCAGTTGAGAGTATGGCTAGAGAGGTAATCAGTTGAGAGTATGGCTAGAGAGGTAATCAGTTGAGAGTTTGGCTAGAGAGGTAATCAGTTGAGGGTATGGCTAGAGAGGTAATCAGTTGAGAGTATGACTAGAGAGGTAATCAGTTGAGAGTATGACTAGAGAGGTAATCAGTTGAGAGTATGGCTAGAGAGGTAATCAGTTGAGAGTATGGCTAGAGAGGTAATCAGTTGAGAGTATGGCTAGAGGGGTAATCAGTTGAGGGTATGGCTAGAGAGGTAATCAGTTGAGCCTAAAGCTAGAGAGGTTATCAATTGAGGGTATGGCTAGAGAGATAATCAATTAGGAGTACTGCAATAGAAGCAATTGATATGGTTTTACTTAAAGAGAGGTCATTAATAGGGAATAATGCAAGAGAGGTCATCAATAAAGGCCACTGCAGGGGAGATAATATATACATGAAAGGCCTCAATGGGCAGTAGAAAACGACATTGATGACCCAGACAATAGTTTTTCACTTTTGGGATAAAAAGTGTGATGACAAATTTCCTAAGCTGTGTGAAGTCAGTTCATTTAGTGTGAAACCTAATTCAAGTTATTCCACAATATAATTCATGCTCTGCTAGAGATTCCTGTAGTTGTAGAGTGTAGACATTATAGAAGGCCTATTTATGATTCGACAGCTGTGCTGCGCGGTGCTGTGACACCTATCTCGCAAGAGATGACCGTGAGATTAAGGCGATCTTTCTTTGGTTAGCTTAAGGGGGGACTGCGTCAAAGAAGTGACCACATAAAGCGCAATATAAAGATCAAATCAGGCGCCACTTTGTCCAAAATGGCATAGATGAAAGCAGATGACCTCTGAAAGAGACAGCTGTAAGCTGTGACAATAACCTCGGGACATACATTTGAGGCCGAAAGAAAAATGCCCCAGCCGAAGACAGGCGAAGCCGACGAAGAGAAAATTGAAATAGACCACCGGCGGACAAGGCTTTGTCTGCATTAGATGTGGCAAACTATGCAGGTCGCAATCACGTGTACTCATCCTTAGACATTGGAATGGAACCAAATGCCTTATTAAATAGTTTCTTATTCTCTCTATATAAAGAAATTATACGCAGTATTTGCTTTTTACAAACGAGGTTGGCCACATTATAGCACCCCCACCAACCAACATTGATCGCCACTGTCGAAGGGAACATTATCTGTTCCAAGTACTTTCAAACCATCTCTGCCAGTGGTTCTCAAACTTTTTACCCGAGGACCCCCCTTTATATAGGTGCCCAGGGACCCTCATGTGAAATAGCTACATAAATGCATTGTGTGACGATTACTAATCCTTTAGATGCTATTTTATAATGCTATTACATTTATGATTGTGTGTACAATACCATTCTTATTTCCTTTGAGTGTTTTCAAAGGCACAAATAGAATCGCTTGTCGAGGAAATATAAAATGATTAATTAAAACAGACTAAAGAAACTTCTGCGTTTTTAGCGACCCACTAAAGGGGAATAGACGCTATTAGTTTTGTGTGGTCTGTTCGTCCGTCCGTCCCATTTAGATCTCGTAAACTAGAAAAGATATTAAAAATCCTACATCATGATATCTTAAATCTTTCAAAGTTCTGATGCAAACGGCTACAAAAAACATTTTACAACTATTCACTAATAGTAACAAACACGTAAGACTTTTTGTACCACACGCGTGACGCACTTATGCAAACGGTTTTAGATTTTTTGTCAAAAAAATTTTTTTTTATAATTATATTGCTAAGTTAAGTAAGTTCTGTCATAGTTACTACTACATTTACAAAATAATTGTTACTATTTTTTAAAAGAAAAAATCTATTTAATATGCAAATAAATGGAACATAATTCATAATTTAAAACAACAATTAATAAGTAGTTTTTTTCATTTTCTCATTGTGGTGCATGGAGTTTAACCAAAAGTAAGGTGCCTTTAATTGTAAAGTATTTAATATGTACAAGGCTAACATTATATATAAAACAACTCCACTAGACAACATCCTTCTTGTTTACAACACACTCGGGACTTCCCACAAGTCCCTTAACTCCCAGTTACCCAACACTTGACCGTGTGTCACGGTTGACCACACATAGTAACCGTGTCACAACACTCATGTGTTTTAGATTTAAGTTCTAAATCAAAGGCTAGTTTTTTTTCTTTTCTAAAATCGAAAAGTCTAATTTTAAATCAATTATGCATGCATTTTTTTCATAAAAATACACGGTTTGTACAACTATTCACTATTAATAGTAACAAACACGGGAGGCTATTTAGTAGGGTAGATGACTATTTACCATATTTTCGAACAACAATTAATAAGTAGTTTTTCATAGTATCGCTTGAACTGCAGAGTATCCAGAGCACCATAGAACACAAAACTAAAGGATTTTTTTTGTTAAAACCTGCCTTTTTACCTGCCTGGATGGACTACGTCTGATAGAATTTAATACCGATATTCTTCTGAAATATTGAAACCTGACTTTTTTCCTGCCTGGGTGGACCACTTCGGAGGCCAATTTTGAGTTTGTGTTTCCACACAAACTGTCTTTGTAACCTTGTTTCTTTCTTTCTTTAATGAACTTCTACAAACACACCAATTCAATCAATTCATCCATTCTCAATTCAGCATTAACTTGACATTAAATTCTTGCACTGCTAAGACTTTACACTGATACTAATTAGCACTGAAACAATTTTGCACTGATACAGCTGAACTTTCTATCTTTAATTTGACTCTAAATAACTCGTGGACCTGCAACAACTCAAGGACCTGCAACAACTCAAGGACCTGCAACAACTCAAGGACCTGCAACAACTCAAGGACCTGCAACAACTCAAGGACCTGCAACAACTCAAGGACCTGCAACAACTCAAGGACCTGCAACAACTCAAGGACCTGCAACAACTCAAGGACCTGCAACAACTCAAGGACCTGCAACAACTCAAGGACCTGCAACAACTCAAGGACCTGCAGCAACTCAATGACCTGCAACAACTCAAGGACCTGCAACAACTCAAGGACCTGCAACAACTCAAGGACCTCGATTAGCTCATTTTCACCAATTTATACCTTTTTTTCTAGAATCTTGGAAACTTCTATTCCAACTATTATATTTAGCTATCACCTTCTAGAAACTGGTGTTTGTGCTTATTCATTGAATTTCATTACCCGGCCCCTTTTCTCAAAATAAAGTAGAATGAGGTGACAGTATCGATTCTTGACACAGAATATAAATTACAATTAAGTAATGTGTGCGGCTATGTTAAACGGCATATAGTGTTGAATAGATACAAGTATAAAAAAATTAATGACTTGAATGAGGTGGATGAGTGTAATTATATTTAGCTCTATGGTTATAAGTAGCAATCGCAACGATCCACGAGCTTAAATTTCTAGTCATTGTTTTATGAGATGTATTGCGGCAATGAGTTCACATTGTACCAAACAATAAGACGGGAAACCAGTCCACCGCTTCTCTACACGATTTGATAAAGATATAAAGTTGGAGGTTTCTGAAACCAGAATGTGTAGTCTCCTTGTTCGAACGTTGAGGTTTCAAGAAACTGATCCTGTAGTAGACTATAAGTATGAATAGACCTTTTGGTTGGGGTCTGAGTTTGTCCACGCGCAATAAGGTTTAATACCCAGTCGGTAATATACAAGTGAAGAATATCTTCAAATCTTTGGTTTAGGTCGTTATACGTACATACATAACAGACATCTCATATTAAACAATAGTGAGGGGGTTAGTTTATTGTTATTCATATTATCCGATCTGATAAACTAGCTTTTAGCAAAGAAGTTATTTATTTGTAATTAAAGTAAAGTAAAGTTTCCACTTTCAGACCTTGCGATCTATAGGGTTAACGAGCAAGGTGTTATGTGGCCAGCACAACGACCAACGGCTTTTACATTCTCCAACTAAAGTCAGGTACCCATTAGAGTTGGGTGGACTCAGGGGCGCCTCAAAAATCCCGAAATTCTAAATCCCAGTCTTCACCAAGATTTGAACCCAGGACCCCTGGTTCGGAAGCCGAGCGTTTAACCACTAAGCTCCCTATTTATTTGCATACAGTTTTCATCTTTTATCGCACACCTACGGTCGTCTCGCGGACCATTTATGGTTCTAGGACCACAGTTTGACAACCACTTATCTAAGCCACTGAAAAGGGAACGTTACTTCATCTGTTCCAAGCACTTTCAAACAATCTACGCAGCTAGAATATGATTGTCGAATTCTAAGAGACTCAACTAAATGGTTGAATACAATGTTCTTATCATATTGTGTCTACTGTTTCCTGGACCTAGATTCTTGGGGGGGGGGGGGGATAGGGAGGAAGAGGAAATTCGGGGCACCAACAGATCAATACAGTAAACATTCCAGTGAAGAAGTTTGTCTACATGCCAGGATGGCTGTCGCCCTTGTAGTTTTATGTCTACATCCAGTAATATAGCTTGTCATTGAGATAAAATCTGGCCAACTCAAACCGTTTTATTACAGAGGCTGTTTTTTTTTTCCCACTTTAGCCATGTCCAGTACATCTTCAGCTTTGTCCGGTATATCTTTAGCCATCGGTTTGCGGGCAGTTTGTTTTATCCCATTATTAGAGCAGTGGTCGCTAATGGCGTAGCTTATTTTTATTCTGGTGCGAGGTCGTTTCCTAGTTAAGACTTTATTCTTTTGTGTGTCTGTTGATCAACACGTCTCTCACTGTTGTTTTGGCTTATCAAACAGAATCCCTGCTCTCACTTCAGAATCCCTGCTCTCACTTCAGTTCCAGGAGGAGCAAGGTGGGATGGAAAAACAAGTTATATTGTATTTTCTTTTAAAATATGTTTATTTTGTTTTGTTTTGTTAAAAAAAACATTAACGAGTAATTAAACAAAAAACACAGAAGAGCGTAATTAGCATTAATTAAATGGTTAAAGTAAAAAAAAAAAACAACTTAACATACCATAAAAACCTCAACAATTAAAAACACATTTGTAACCAGACTTAGTATTCATATCATATACATGCCAGAGTGTACCATGTGAGTGCCACTTAATAATTCAGTCGACAGTGCTGGCCGCACGACATGCTCCATAACGGTCGGCTATAGAGACAGATCACCTTTACATCACCTGCTCTAAGAATCGTGAGGTATGAAAGGAGAGCCTTACCTTATCTTAACTTAGTACATAAAAGTTCTGTGACTATGTTTCAGAACTCTAAATAGGAGTCTAAATAACACAGGATAGAGCCATAGTTGATTATTGTTCAATAACATTATCTCTTTGGGAGTCTGAATAACACAGGATAGAACCATAGTTGAGTATTGTTCAATAACATTATCTCTTTAGGAGTCTGAATAACTGTGACAAGTCAAAAACTCGCTGTCAGAGTCACTCGAATTTATCACAGCATTAATTATTATTTTTCATTATTTATTTATTTTATTTTAATTATTTCCCCATCCTACCCCTAAATTATTCACCCTCCACACCTTTTCCGCTCCAGGCTAGACTTAGTTGACCACATTGGAGATAGTTAAGGCGCGTCCTTTCATTTATCTTCCCTTGACCGGGGCAAAGATACACACAGACTCTTTGATCTTATCGGCAGGATGTCTGACAGCAGCAGTGGACACCACCTTGTGCGGAATGCAAGTCACCCCTCCCCCCCTTTTCTCCTATGTCTCTCTTTGATCTAGGAGACCACGAGGACAAACACGCCCATTGACCTCCCAATGTGCGAATCCCATCCCTTGTCGGACTTCACCCACGTGTAAGATAATTCTAAGCCTAGGACATTTCCTGTGTCCGCCCACATTTTCCAGGCCTTTGTATATAAGGTAAATTAAATCGAGTCAGACTCTCTCTTTCTCATTCGAGCTGAGCTATCGAGTCTGGACTATATCATTTATTCTCCCTCCTAGAGGAATACCTGGTGGTAAGCCGAACTTAATCACAAGTCCCATCTTAATTACTTTTGTGCTATTTCCATTGGATATTATCATGTGTATTTTGCTTAGTTCATTTATATTTAATTAGTGCATTGTGTATTTCTCACTGTCGTAAGTAGAAAACATGAACATGGCTAATGTATATTTTATGTATTGCATTAATCTATTAATGCTACGTTGCTCAATTGATCATTGATGCAACCATGTATATATTTGTACACCTTATTTTATTTCCTTTATCTCGGTTGACAGCCTTGATATTTTTACTATCGCACTAATACTGCGCTTAGAAAGGAGCTATGAGTTATCTCCCCTGTATTGAATTATCTCCCCTGTAGCCATTTCACTCTAACGAGAGTTGCGCCGCTTGAACGGACACCCCCTCCATTCAAGCGCGCTCCATTGTTCTCGATCGACGGTCATATGTAAACATACCGTCAGGGTCGCTGACCACCGCCCAATTCAACACCCCCCCCCTTTTCTTTCTCTATCCACCCGTGTTGTTTATTTGAGACTATTATTTCCCCTTCTATGTACATTTTATATTATTACTTTCCCTTTTATGTACATTTTTATATTGCTACTATCAGCCATCTATTATTCCAAATCCCATTTGTCATCATCTCCCCTTTTGTGCTCAAAAGCAATTTTACCAATCTGACGAATGCACCTCTGTCGAGGGCATCGATAAGATGCACAAGAGACATGTCCTAACTTGTCTTTATTTATCCGCAGCCTCCCTCAGGTGTCTGCCTATTTGTTTGATATCAAGAATCACCTACTACCTTTGTGCTCTGTGCTATTCAGCTCTGCACTTGCCTACTGAGATCTACTCAACTCTACTACTCGGCGCTATCGGCATTGCCCGCCTATTCGACAGCCCACCTGTCAAGCTATTAGGTGCGACGTCCCTATAGATTCAGATCTGTGTGAGACGTCATAGCTACGCCAACCCTCTGCAACTCACTGGACATATCCTGTTCACTACGCTGCCCAGGCAGATCCGCTCTGCCCGCAGTACACTTGTGCCCACGGTAGCCGGCCACCCGCCCTACTGTGCCCACTACAGATATTAGATTTTGGGATTGAAACTCCACAAGAACTATATCACCGGCGTCCCTCTATCCGCTAGAGCGCCACCTCCAGCTGCAGAACCTCAAGCCAGGACACAGCCAGCTGCGACATCAACAGGAAAAACCAGCTAAGTCAGAGGACAAAGTGACATACTCTCTTATTAGGTGCAAGAGTGATGATTAAAGCTAGTATTATTTAGAGATAGAAGAAAACCCTCCCCCTTTTTATTCTTATATGTATATTTATGTAAATAAATATTCTTCATTTTAAACTTTTGTATCTATCTTTCATTGCTTTGTCTCGTTGCGTGTCTGCTCCCGATTCATATGCTGATAGGTTGGTGTGATGGCTTTAAAAATAATCATCCCCTAGACATTAAACGCGCCAAACCCACGTCACATCGCCCCAACTGTCACAATAACACAGGATAGAGCCATAGTTAAGCATTGTTCAATAACATTATCTCTTTGGGAGTCTGAATAACACAGGATAGAGCCATAGTTGAGCATTGTTCAATAACATTATCTCTTTAGGAGTCTGAATAACACAGGATAGAGCCATAGTTGAGCATTGTTCAATAACATTATCTCTTTAGGAGTCTGAATAACACAGGATAGAGCCATAGTTGATTAATTGTTCAATAACATTATCTCTTTAGGAGTCTGAATAACACAGGATAGAGCCATAGTTGAGCATTGTTCAATAACATTATCTCTTTGGGAGTCTGAATAACACAGGATAGAGCCATAGTTGAGCATTGTTCAATAACATTATCTCTTTAGGAGTCTGAATAACACAGGATATAGCCATAGTTGAGCATTGTTCAATAACATTATCTCTTTAGGAGTCTGAATAACACAGGATAGAGCCATGGTTGATTATTGTTCAATAACATTATCTCTTTAGGAGTCTGAATAACACAGGATAGAGCCATAGTTGAGCATTGTTCAATAACATTATCTCTTTAGGAGTCTGAATAACACAGGATAGAGCCATAGTTGAGCATTGTTCAATAACATTATCTCTTGTACCGACGACGTTAAGGAATATAGACTCGCTCCATGATTCCAGCTGGTTGTTATACACGGGACTGGAGTCAAACAAAATAGAGAATTGTAGCAATTGTATACATTAACCCAGTCAGCATGCATACATTAGCTCAGCATGCATACATTAAGTATTCTGTGCTGTGTGAAGATGACTCCAAGTCATAACGATAAAAAGTTTATTAAAGTGACTGAGTAATAATAAAAAAAAAAGTAGCTGCTGCTGTTGTTTTTTCAGAGTGCACATTGGAGCTATTTGGGTATGAGCCTTTTTTTTATTTTCCAAAGGCATTTCATCATTTTTCTTGCATCCAAAGGTTTGACTAAACAAGACTGAACGAAATATGTGTTGATATGTGAGTGTGTGTGTGAGCTAGAGAGAGCATTTAGGAGAAAAAGAGGGGCGCAGAGACGAAGAGAGAGAGAGAGAGAGAAAGGCCATCTAAACAAAAGTATATATTTATATGTCTAATGTCTTATTTTCATTATTAAAGGTGTTTATTTTAAAAAATTAAAAAAACTTATTACGAAATGAAAACACAATTTTTTTTTGTCCACGTGTTCGTGAGAAACTCGGACCAACAGTAATTCAAACAAACTCAGAGGTTACCCACTCCCATTTTTATTTCCATCCGATCCACGCCACCCGAAAATAAAATGCCTTGTCGTTTGTTGACGTCAGAAAGGCCTCCTGACATGAGCTCCTCCACTCCACCAGCTACGCCCCTTTCGTTACGTAATACAGTAGGTATATAGTTACTATCAAGAATAAAGTGTTAGCAGTCAAGTAAACACGTGTGACCTACTTCTCGAAAAATGTGTAACTAAACCGGCCCGGGCATGCTCCCCTGCCTCATAGTGACGCCCGGGTGGAAACGATCGTAGGAGGAAACGATTAGGCTAAAGGGTAACAAAACAAGAGTCCCGTGGGGGTGCCTAGGAGGTGCGAAAGCATCATCAATGCACTGTGCGGAGTTGTAAAAAAGCTCCCACAACCTTGTCACAATCCAGGCGCTGTTCCTCAAGGGGCCGTTACATACATGGCGTGTCCCGCACGGTTAGCCTGGTATAGAAAGGGAAAATGGCGAGGGTCTTAGTGTACGCGGCCTCTTGCCGCGAGTCTGACCCACCCACCAGACAGAACAGTATACACTATTCTCATTCAGGCCAGTGAAAGGGAGCTCTTGTTCACTTTTGCTGGCTTAGAGTTCCAAGAGCTGAAGGCTCAACTCTACCTGACAATTTCAAGAAGAAGAAGAAGAAGTAACTAAAACGACAAAGAAATAGAAGACAATCAATTCATTAAACTGCAATGATTGTTTTCATTTAAGTATTCCGAGTTTTTAAACATTTTTGACAAACAAATTTTGAATACGTAAGGCATGGGTCTTACATAGCTTCAAATACACAAAGACGTCGAGGATCTATGTTTATCTAGGTTAATCTATGTTTATCTAGGTTAATCTATGTTCATTTAAGTCAGTGATTCCCAAAGTGGTCTATATAGACCCCCAGGGGTCTACGAAGACCTCCAAGGGGTCTACGAAAGTACAAAAATAAATTGGGGGTCTATGAGATGCCCACGGGGGTCTACAATAATAGATTTCATGCAGGTCGAGTTACTTAATGTTCACATTCCACTAATGTAATTATTTTATACACTAATATATGATGTGTACCTTCGTTAATCCTTTAAATATTTAGCCTGCTATTCAAACGAAAAATTGTTGTAATCAATTCAATACTTAATTAAATAGCTTAATTTTGTCTACATGTAACTAATATTTAGAAAAAAAAAGAAAAGAAATATATGTAGACAGTACAGCATTAATTATTTAAAATTGGGATTCATTCCTTCCTTGTCAAACAAGCAGTTGCCTAAGTGACTTTTTATGACGATATGAACCAGGTTCGCTGGAGGATCATCTGAGACAATGCCACTCTGACAAAAATTAAGATTTGAAAAACTTTCTAACACTCGAAGTTCAAAATAGACTCACAAAATCTCTGTTCGACATCATGCAGAGAAGATGATGGTTTGTGAGCGTCTTACAAGATTTCTTTACTTAGAGCAAAATACGGAAAACAGCAAAGGTCCAACATTGATTTTACCAGCTGTTTTGCACAAACCTACATCTGTTATATTAAAAGAATTTCTTTAAGCGACAATACAGTTCAAGGTCGCTTCGGTGGCATGAGTTATAAAATTATATTAAAAGCTTCTTATGTAAATCATTGCAAAAGATATAAATACAGTTTGGTCTGACAAGGTGTAGCGCTGTGTGCTACAAACTGTCTAATGGTCACCATCTTATCTCATCTATGCCTGTGGTCCCTTCTGGGCATAGGCCACCAACCAGCTTCCTCCAGGCATCTCGGTTCTGGGCGAATCTCTCCAACTGTCCGCACGTCTTGCCCATCTGCTTGGCATCTGCTTTCAAATCGCGGAGACCTGGAGAACCATCATCACCACCATGAAAAAAAATCCAGGTATTTATCAATAGCTGCCTGAGGAAGATTCTTATAATCCGCTGGCCAGACAAGATCTCGTATGAGGAAGTGGCAAAGAACAAAGCAGCAGCCCATTGAAGTAGATATCTTTCAGAGAAGCTGGAGATGGACACCCTTCGCAAGCCTGCATCCAACATAACAAGTCAAGCCCTGGCCTGGAACCCCCAAGGAAAGAGAAAGAGGGGACGGCCCAGAAATACATGGCGCTAATGGTCACCGTCTCCTTATATTTTCTTGGGTTGACCTTTCCCATGTTTGGGTATAGTAGCAAGGCAGCAGAGGTTTGAGTTAAGTTTTCCTCTGCTAGGTGGGTAGCAAGCCAAGGTTAATGAGCCCTTCCTGCTCAAAGCTTACTGGTTTAGGCTCCAGTTACTCGCCTTCGACCCTTCTCCTGTTAATGAAAACAATTCCGCTGATTCAACATTTGAGCCACACGTAAAAGATCAATAAATACACGAACAACTGCTCTTTGCGAAACCTTGATACTTAAGGCATATTAATTAATTAATTAATATTTAATGTTAGGAAAGACTACTTCATAGAGCGACAAAATCTTATGTGACACATAACATCCGTAGTTGTGTAGTTTTAAATTACTTTTTCACTCCTCAACTCACTACAGTTAGAAATTTGTTTAAAAAAAATGTTAATTAATTTGCAAAAATGTGCAAGTTCAGCAGGGGGTCTACCGAAAACCAGAAAACATGGCAAGGGGTCTACGGGACAAAAAAGTTTGGGAACCACTGATTTAAGTTAATATTGTTTGTAATGCTTTACCAGATTGTTATGTTTATCAACTGACGTGCCCATGGATTTTTACAAACTAGGAAGAAACAGAAAATTGTGGCCTAATTTTTTTTTGTAGGAGAGGGGAAGGAGACTAGTGTTTCTTATCAGGAGATGAATTCCCTATTGGATGGCATGATACATAGCACAAGAACAAATATTTGAATCCACCATTCGCTCGATTAACAGAAGCGGAATTAGTCTACTAGCGAGGTATGTCAACATCAGACTGGGTTGTATTACTTCAAAGTAAGTTATTAGACTGTATGTAGGTCAGGCTCATCATCCTCTGTTGATATGGAATCTCCTTTAATGAGAACTTGTCAATATCAGAACACACTGTATTGATATCCTAATGAAAATCCAGTTTTTAGGTCCAGACATTATAATCATATCATATTCATACTTCTTTATTTCCAAATCAAATATTCACATGCGTGGTGATAAAATATGGGTGACGTCACCGAGCGTGGCTTCTACTCTACAGTAAGAAAAGTTTTCTTAAGGCACAAGGCCCCACAAAGCTTCTTGTCTCTCATACGTCATCACTATGCAAGTGGTCTCCCATACCCTGACTACCAATCAGCTTTGTTCTTTCCTCACTGTACATGTGGTCTCCCGAACCTCACTACCAATTAGCTTTGTTCTTTCCTCACTGTACATGTGGTCTCCCAAACCCTCACTACCAATTAGCTTTGTTCTTTCCTCACTATACATGTGGTATCACAAACCCTCACTACCAATTAGCTTTGTTGTTTCCTCACTATACATGTGGTCTCCCAAACCTCACTACCAATTAGCTTTGTTCTTTCCTCACTGTACATGTGGTCTCCCAAACCCTCACTACCAATTAGCTTTGTTCTTTCCTCACTATACATGTGGTCTCCCAAACCCTCACTACCAATTAGCTTTGTTCTTTCATCACTATACATGTGGTCTCCCAAACCCTGACTACCAATTAGCTTTGTTCTTTCCTCACTATACATGTGGTCTCCCAAACCCTGACTACCAATTAGCTTTGTTCTTTCCTCACTGTACATGTGGTCTCCCAAACCCTCACTACCAATTAGCTTTGTTCTTTCCTCACTTTACATGTGGTCTCCCAAACCCTCACTACCAATTAGCTTTGTTCTTTCCTCACTATACATGTGGTCTCCCAAACCCTGACTACCAATTAGCTTTGTTCTTTCCTCACTGTACATGTGGTCTCCCAAACCCTCACTACCAATTAGCTTTGTTCTTTCCTCACTATACATGTGGTCTCCCAAACCCTCACTACCAATTAGCTTTGTTCTTTCCTCACTATACATGTGGTCTCCCAAACCCTCACTACCATCTAGCTTTGTTCTTTCCTCACTGTACATGTGGTCTCCCAAACCCTCACTACCATCTAGCTTTGTTCTTTCCTCACTGTACATGTGGTCTCCCAAACCCTCACTACCATCTAGCTTTGTTCTTTCCTCACTATACATGTGGTCTCCCAAACCCTCACTACCATCTAGCTTTGTTCTTTCCTCACTATACATGTGGTCTCCCAAACCCTGACTACCAATCAGCTTTGTTCTTTCCTCACTATACATGTGGTCTCCCAAACCCTCACTACCATCTAGCTTTGTTCTTTCCTCACTATACATGTGGTCTCCCAAACCCTGACTACCATCTAGCTTTGTTCTTTCCTCACTATACATGTGGTCTCCCAAACCCTCACTACCATCTAGCTTTGTTCTTTCCTCACTATACATGTGGTCTCCCAAACCCTCACTACCATCTAGCTTTGTTCTTTCCTCACTATACATGTGGTCTCCCAAACCCTCACTACCATCTAGCTTTGTTCTTTCCTCACTATACATGTGGTCTCCCAAACCCTCACTACCATCTAGCTTTGTTCTTTCCTCACTATACATGTGGTCTCCCAAACCCTGACTACCAATCAGCTTTGTTCTTTCCTCACTATACATGTGGTCTCCCAAACCCTCACTACCATCTAGCTTTGTTCATTCCTCACTATACATGTGGTCTCCCAAACCCTCACTACCATCTAGCTTTGTTCTTTCCTCACTGTACATGTGGTCTCCCAAACCCTCACTACCATCTAGCTTTGTTCTTTCCTCACTATACATGTGGTCTCCCAAACCCTCACTACCATCTAGCTTTGTTCTTTCCTCACTATACATGTGGTCTCCCAAACCCTGACTACCAATCAGCTTTGTTCTTTCCTCACTATACATGTGGTCTCCCAAACCCTGACTACCAATTAGCTTTGTTCTTTCCTCACTATACATGTGGTCTCCCAAACCCTCACTACCATCTAGCTTTGTTCTTTCCTCACTATACATGTGGTCTCCCAAACCCTGACTACCAATCAGCTTTGTTCTTTCCTCACTATACATGTGGTCTCCCAAACCCTGACTACCAATTAGCTTTGTTCTTTCCTCACTGTACATGTGGTCTCCCAAACCCTCACTACCAATTAGCTTTGTTCTTTCCTCACTATACATGTGGTCTCCCAAACCCTGACTACCAATCAGCTTTGTTCTTTCCTCACTATACATGTGGTCTCCCAAACCCTGACTACCAATTAGCTTTGTTCTTTCCACACTATACATATGGTCTCACAAACCCTCACTACCAATTAGCTTTGTTCTTTCCTCACTATACATGTGGTCTCCCAAATCCTGAATTCCAATTAGCTTTGTTCTTTCCTCACTATACATGTGGTCTCCCAAACCCTGACTACCAATTAGCTTTGTTCTTTCCTCACTGTACATGTGGTTTCCCAAACCCTCACTACCAATTAGCTTTGTTCTTTCCTCACTATACATGTGGTCTCCCAAACCCTCACTACCAATTAGCTTTGTTCTTTCCTCACTATACATGTGGTCTCCCAAACCCTGACTACCAATTAGCTTTGTTCTTTCCTCACTGTACATGTGGTCTCCCAAACCCTCACTACCAATTAGCTTTGTTCTTTCCTCACTATACATGTGGTCTCCCAAACCCTCACTACCAATTAGCTTTGTTCTTTCCTCACTATACATGTGGTCTCCCAAACCCTCACTACCATCTAGCTTTGTTCTTTCCTCACTATAATCATTATGTTTCATGTTTCAACGACCTTGCGTGAGACGTCCATCACTCTAATCTAAATATTCTAATTGCTTCCCATTGGGAAAAAGGCTTCAATTTTTTCACTCAATGCAGCTAACAATAGAATAGAAATGATTTTTTTTTCTTATCTCATATTTAAACAGATGTTCCTGGATGGTTTAATGTCTTGTAGCTTTGCTTATTCTCATCTATGACCATTTTAGGATTGCTTTAATCTAGACAATTAGGGTTTCGGATTTATTTTGCTTGTAGATTTACATATTTTTGTTGTTTTTTTTTTCACGCACGAATCATGTCCAAGAAGTTCTTCTGATATTAAAATGTATTAATTTTAAAATAGTTCTGACTTCCATGGAAAAAAGGCAGCCCTCGTGGATCACTTGGGGCATCATATATCGTTCAAGAAAGAAGGAGCTATTATAAAATATTGTTCAAAACTAGATTTACATTCTAGCAGTGCCCATCATTTGTCGTGGCGCATGTCACGGAGCACGTCATCGCTAAACATCGTCAAGTCTAATGCAGCCTCTTCAACTTTATGGTGTTAGCAGAGATTGCGAAGGGCTGTAGGCCCCTACAGCACCTCATCAAAAGCCGGATACGGGCTCGTGAGTTAAAGGTTGGGCATTAGTGCTCTAAATGATCAGCCCATGAGTTGAAGGGTGAGCATCAGTGTTCTAGATGATCAGATCAGGTGCTTGATTATAAATGACATTTTGGAGGTCGACTTTTAAGGAAGTTTAGTATACAAGTAAAATAGCGAATTAAAAGATCGTATGGGTGTTAGTTTAAGCAGCATCCGTTGTAGACTTGCTGAAATATTACTTGACATTCTAACCACAATTGGAACTCGGTTAATTGGACCACATTTGGATGCGATAATTTTTTCCTAATAACCACCTGGTCCGATGAACTGGATTGTACCGTATAATAAGATTGTTTCGATACTTTAAGACTATTAATTGATTACTGGATTGTACCGTATAATAAGATTGTTTCGATACTTTAAGACTATTAATTGATTACCGGATTGGACTGTATAATAAGACTTATTTTGAAACTTTGAAATTAAATAGAAAAAGTCGGCTGGTCTGAAAAAAGGCTGGACACATCATTTACTTTAAAGCTTTCTGCTTGTTAGTTTGAGAAGCCTTCACACTAAAAACAAAAGCAAAATAGTAGATCAGTGGTGTAAACAATATTTACCAGTGTAAACCTTATTAAAAGTACATAAGGATGATGTATCAAGCTTTACAATCGGTTATAAAGCAGGTAATAAACAAACACTCGTGAGAACCACTGACCTGGGTTAAAGGTCAAGAACTACAACTAGTCAAAGAAAAGAAAGTCTTACCTGTACATCCTCAAAGTTCGTAAAGAGTGAGCCCTGTGACGGCATGGCGGACGCCCTCTTATCTGCTGACCCATAATCCAGGCCTCTGGAGGGGGAAGAGTAAGGGGAATTATTATATGCAATACAAGAACCCAGTGTCCGAGCCATGGCGGCGCGTTCACGCTCTATCACCATGGTAACACTTGGGTTAGCAGATGTCACTTTTTCTTACAGATTTATTTTTTTAAGCTTTTTTTTTTTATTTGTCACAAACATTTTGTTATTGGGTACAGTATCTGGTGCAGACACATCGCCACACTGGCCAGGGACATGGCTGAACTTCTTGGAAAATAAACAAATCGTGCCAAAAAAAAAACCTCAAGTCACACAACGAAACAACTTGAAGACTTGACTCCATCAGAAGAATAGATCGTTGACAGTATTCGCTGATGCTACTTTGTAATAGGTGTTAAATTTTCATAATTTAATACCTAGACAAGCGTATCTTTCAGTAGTACAGATGTATGTGTAATTACCGAAGCTGTAGCCACGGAAGCTAGCCGTGTCAGAGCAATAATTAATGAGCAATTTTTGGAGATAATTTAATTATGTTCTGAAAGCTCCCTTCTACCGTCTAATTAGCCACATCTCATTATGAATAGTTATCTTTAAGAGCTTCTTTGTATCAATATAACAAACTGCAGACACTCGGCTCACCAGCCAAGGATCCATCGCTCAACCACCTCGTTCACTTAGCTGTTCTAGAAACAACGTTGAAATAAGATTGGGGGGGGGGGAGGACACGAGGAGGTGTGACAGAAGAAAGATTGGGGGGGGGGAGGACACGAGGAGGTGTGACAGAAGAAAGATTGGGGGGGGGGGGAGAGGACACGAGGAGGTGTGACAGAAGAAAGATTGGGGGGGAGGGGACACGAGGAGGTGTGACAGAAGAAAGATTGGGGGGGAGGGGACACGAGGAGGTGTGACAGAAGAAAGATTGGGGGGGGGGAAGGACACGAGGAGGTGTGACAGAAGAAAGATTGGGGGGGGGGGACACGAGGAGGTGTGACAGAAGAAAGATTGGGGGGGGGGGACACGAGGAGGTGTGACAGAAGAAAGAGACCACTAATGAAATGTCGGTGTAGTTTATGGGTCAGTGAGCCCACGTGATTAATGGGCATGCAGTTATTGATTGGTACAGACAAGTGGACACTATGATACGTCATCAAATTCGGTGGTCGCCTGTGGTCACGCGTGGTTTTCTGCTGTGGTAGCGGTCGTCTGTTGTGGTTACCGGTCGTGTGCTATAGTATGTGGCCGTCTGCTGTGGTAAATGGCCGTCTACTATAGTACATGGTCATTTGCTGTTGTACTTTGTCGTCTGCTGTAGTGCATGGTCATTTGTTGTGGTGAGTGGTCGTTTGCTTATAGTAAGTGGTCGCGTCGTCTGCCGAGGTAAGAGGTCGTCTGCCGAGGTAAGAGGTCGTCTGCTGCAGTAAGTGGTTGTTGGTTGTGGTAAGTGGTCGTCTGCTGGGGTAAGTGGTAGTCTGCTTAAAGTACGGGGTCGTCTGCTGTGGTAAATAAGGTAAGTGGTCGTCTGCTGTGGTAAATATGGTAAGTGGTCGTCTGCTGTGGTAAATATGGTAAGTGGTCGTCTGCTGTGGTAAATATGGTAAGTGGTCGTCTGCTGTGGTAAATATGGTAAGTGGTCGTCTGCTGGGGTAAATAAGGTAAGTGGTCGTCTGCTGGGGTAAATATGGTAAGTGGTCGTCTGCTGTGGTAAATATGGTAAGTGGTCGTCTGCTGTGGTAAATATGGTAAGTGGTCGTCTGCTGGGGTAAATAAGGTAAGTGGTCGTCTGCTGGGGTAAATATGGTAAGTGGTCGTCTGCTGTGGTAAATATGGTAAGTGGTCGTCTGCTGTGGTAAATATGGTAAGTGGTCGTCTGCTGTGGTAAATATGGTAAGTGGTCGTCTGCTGGGGTAAATAAGGTAAGTGGTCGTCTGCTGGGGTAAATATGGTAAGTGGTCGTCTGCTGGGGTAAATATGGTAAGTGGTCGTCTGCTGGGGTAAATATGGTAAGTGGTCGTCTGCTGTGGTAAATATGGTAAGTGGTCGTCTGCTGTGGTAAATATGGTAAGTGGTCGTCTGCTGTGGTAAATAAGGTAAGTGGTCGTCTGCTGTGGTAAATATGGTAAGTGGTCGTCTGCTGTGGTAAATATGGTAAGTGGTCGTCTGCTGTGGTAAATATGGTAAGTGGTCGTCTGCTGTGGTAAATATGGTAAGTGGTCGTCTGCTGTGGTAAATATGGTAAGTGGTCGTCTGCTGGGGTAAATATGGTAAGTGGTCGTCTGCTGGGGTAAATATGGTAAGTGGTCGTCTGCTGGGGTAAATATGGTAAGTGGTCGTCTGCTGGGGTAAATATGGTAAGTGGTCGTCTGCTGTGGTAAATATGGTAAGTGGTCGTCTGCTGTGGTAAATATGGTAAGTGGTCGTCTGCTGTGGTAAATAAGGTAAGTGGTCGTCTGCTGTGGTAAATATGGTAAGTGGTCGTCTGCTGTGGTAAATATGGTAAGTGGTCGTCTGCTGTGGTAAATATGGTAAGTGGTCGTCTGCTGTGGTAAATAAGGTAAGTGGTCGTCTGCTGTGGTAAATATGGTAAGTGGTCGTCTGCTGTGGTAAATATGGTAAGTGGTCGTCTGCTGTGGTAAATAAGGTAAGTGGTCGTCTGCTGTGGTAAATATGGTAAGTGGTCGTCTGCTGTGGTAAATATAGTAAGTGGTCGTCTACTGGGGTAAATAAGGTAAGTGGTCGTCTGCTGGGGTAAATATGGTAAGTGGTCGTCTGCTGGGGTAAATAAGGTAAGTGGTCGTCTGCTGGGGTAAATATGGTAAGTGGTCGTCTGCTGGGGTAAATATGGTAAGTGGTCGTCTGCTGGGGTAAATAAGGTAAGTGGTCGTCTGCTGGGGTAAATAAGGTAAGTGGTCGTCTGCTGGGGTAAATATGGTAAGTGGTCGTCTGCTGGGGTAAATATGGTAAGTGGTCGTCTGCTGGGGTAAATATGGTAAGTGGTCGTCTGCTGGGGTAAATAAGGTAAGTGGTCGTCTGCTGTGGTAAATATGGTAAGTGGTCGTCTGCTGTGGTAAATATGGTAAGTGGTCGTCTGCTGTGGTAAATATGGTAAGTGGTCGTCTGCTGTGGTAAATATGGTAAGTGGTCGTCTGCTGGGGTAAATAAGGTAAGTGGTCGTCTGCTGGGGTAAATAAGGTAAGTGGTCGTCTACTGGGTGAGCGGTCGTCTGAGGTGGTATGTGTGGTATTTACCTCGAAAATTCACTTTCGTTTTAAAGTTGTTGTTTTTTTTCTGTCATAATGAGAGGTTAATTTAAGGCAATAAGGGCAATGTTTCTCTAGATAGTGTCCCTTCTTTCTTCTTGCCCTTGTTGTGCGTGCATTGAGTGTTGGCTTGAAGATCATTTGAAAAAAAAATAAATTCACATGCAATAATTAAATTTGAACAGGGAGCTTAGACAAGGACAGCACCATTGGCTGACACAAACAGAGAAAGGAGAAAATGGAAAACGAGAGAGAGAGAGAGAGACTAAGAGAGAGAGAGAGACTAAGAGAGAGAGAGAGAGAGAGAGACTAAGAGAGAGAGAAAGACTAAGAGAGAGAGAGAGAGAGACTAAGAGAGAGAGAGACTAAGAGAGAGAGAGACTAAGAGAGAGAGAGAGAGACTAAGAGAGAGAGAGAGACTAAGAGAGAGAGAGAGACTAAGAGAGAGAGAAAGACTAAGAGAGAGAGAGAGAGACTAAGAGAGAGAGAGAGACTAAGAGAGAGAGAGAGAGAGACTAAGAGAGAGAGAGAGAGACTAAGAGAGAGAGAGAGAGACTAAGAGAGAGAGACTAAGAGAGAGACTAAGAGAGAGAGAGAGAGAGACTAAGAGAGAGAGAGAGAGACTAAGAGAGAGAGAGAGAGAGACTAAGAGAGAGAGAGAGAGAGACTAAGAGAGAGAGAGAGAGAGAGACTAAGAGAGAGAGAGAGACTAAGAGAGAACAGAGCGAAACCAAAAGATAGGCAAGTAACAAACAAGAAAATAAATAAATAGATCAGGGGTGATGCTTATTTTCGGTTTTTGAAAGGAGATCAAAATTGCACTTGGGCATCACATTTTCTCTTCAAATTACTATTGGCCTGTACACATCAAAACTCATTGGATTTAGTTGACCACAATAAACATGATTCAGCAAATGATATCACTTCTTTAATCTCACAGAGAACATACAACATAATGTATAATGTACTTATAATAACCGTATAAAATTACAACAATCTATGCAATGTATCAGTGGTATATTATTATTAGAAGTAGTAACTTTATAACAAATAATAAACAATCCTATAAGAATTGTGAGCGTGTTCGTTTTAGTCGTTTACAAAATAGCTCATTGGAGATCATGATCTGCCCTAAAATCAGAAATTGTCCATTTTTTAACGTGACATCAATCTTGTGCTATCTCCCTTGAAAGATTTGAGTTCTCGGGTTGGGTTTGCTTTCTTGATGTTCTGTGTTATTGTAACAAGAGTGACAGGACAAAAACAGACCAGTGGGAACCTGCCCATGATAGCTACATCGTAGTAATTATATATATTTCTGCGAACAATAGCAATGATAAAAAAAGAGTAATAAAGTTGTTGTTTTTTTAAGTTTAGAATTGATTTATACAATTTGCATAATTTCCAAATACATTTTGATTATCCTCACCATAAGGACTCAGTTCTAAGCTATTGCTTGGTCGTTTGGTTAATTCTTTAGAATGTTGTCTCGATAGTCCAGGCTTCGACACCTGCCCGTGACCATGGCTACCACATTCCAGCGGGAATTCTGCATTTTAATATTTTTCATGATACTGACACAAGTTCTGACAATAAGAACCTAAAGTAACATTAAGAGAATTTAATAATACTAAAGGTGTTACAGGATGTTGTTGTGGTGAGTGGTTGTTTGTAATGTTGTTACAGCGCCTTCAGCCTACATTTTGTTTGTTTGTTAACAGCGCTTTATAAATAAAATTATTATTATGTAGTATTTTTCAATTGCTAATGAACATCCACAACATTTATAACAGACAGCTGTGTTGCCTTTTTTTCTCGATTTCAATTTGTTTTGGTAAATTTAATATTCAAAAAATCCCTTTAAAAAAATCATTGATATCAAACTATGGAAATTAAAATATCAAATCCACTTTTTTTTTTAAATATTGAGTTTTAATTCAAGTGCTGGAATATCGATTGAATTCTATTTCATAATAATGTTTGCAGTTTTACGAGCATTTAAATGAGCGAGAATTAAACTAACACCATAACAAATTGCATTAGAAAAAAGTGGCAGAAACTTTGATAAAAAGGTGGATTGGAAAAGAAAACGAAAGTATAATGAAATAGGACAAGGTGGGGGAGGGATTGAAACAGAACTAAAATGACTTCATTTCATTTTGTATGGTTACATGATTATAGATATAATATTATAATGTTATAATATTGTCAGTGGCGTGGCAAGGTAGTCAGGAATATTGCATTAGGCTCCTCCGGAATGTTGAATGTGATTGAACTGAAATACTGTCTGTGTCACTGTATCAGTATATTTACAAAGCTACCAATACGCCTACTCGCCTACTACCTTTAACAAGTGCATGTGCCGTTGCACTCAAATCGTGTCTACTTACGAGTAATTATGACGTTAAATTCAATGCTTATACGGTTTCATAAAAGTATTGAAGGATTATCAGGCGTTTTATTAGACCTTTTATTTGTCTCATTGTAAAATAATAATTTATCGGAATTTTTTATTTTTTTTTTAATTTTAATTTTTGATCTGTATCCGTATTTGCTAGTATTGTGTTTTCAGAGTTGAGAGGTGGCTAAGTCAGACATAGGACAACAAATAAAGTGCATCTATTTGTCAAGTATTTGTTGCTTCTGGCTCAATGGAAGAGAGAATAAGTAAAGTAGGCCTGTATTGCGTTATAGAATATCTCAGTAGCTTGCGTTATTTTATTGTTTTTTAAAGGAAACCTCAGAATTTGCGCTGTTCAGTTTTAGCTTTATCATCATAGGAATCCTTGGGCCTTAGGCCTCTTTTCTTTGCCTCTTTTATGGGCCATCTTGCCTCTTTTGTGGGCTTTTTTTTTTATAATATGTTTCTATTTGTAAGTTATCATAATTCATGGGTATTTGCGTTATTAACCCCTAAAATGAATTATGTGGCCCAATTAATTATTAATAGCAAAAAAGTATGCATCTCAGCGAGTTTACACATACCGGTACCTTAATATTGACAAATGAAATAGTAATAGAAAAAAAATGTAAGCTTGTTTAGTAATTTAACATTGTTCAAAAGTGAATTATCATTAAAATGTTTAATCTTATTGTTATTTAAAGTTCCAACATCTTAGTATTTGATGATTAGCGGTAGCGGAAAATGTATAGTTACCTCCCCATACAAGGGTATATGTGTTCAGAATAAAAGTTAAGTTTGTCACATTTGTTCTTTTCGCTTTATATATATATGTAAGAAATAGTAAATAAACTAACGTTGGATACTGGCTACGCACGTTAATTCGTTCCTAGGTGTTCAATTGTTTATTATGACCGTCAGATCCTCTCCTTCCATCACATTGTAACAATCCCTCTAACGAACTTTAACCCCGTGAAATATTATATGTGACAATGAAATTTAACGGCAAGCTATTTTTTTTTCATTCTCTCTCTGTTTCTCTTTCTCTTGCTCTCTTTCTATCTCTCTTTTTCTTTCTCTCTCTCTTTTTCTTTCTCTCTCTCTCTCTTTTTCTTTCTCTCTCTGTTTCTCTTTCTCTTGCTCTCTTTCTCTCTCTCTCTTTTTCTTTCTCTCTCTCTTTCTTTCTCTTTATCTCTGTGACAGTTAATGCTCTTATTAAATCTCCTTTCTTAATTGCCAGTTTGTTTTTAAATGGCTTGTAAGTCGTACAATAAAAGACTAATACTTCCTTTATATTGAAATTATTTTGTACTACACACTAGGACCTTAGACAAATGAATTCTACAGTGCTTAAAGGTGTACACAAATTATCATACACCTTTTAAAAACATAACTTATCATACCTCAAAAAAACCTAGCTATTTATAGAATTATCCACCATATACCAAAGTCTCCGATAGTCTGATCCCTTTTTCGGAAAATACAGAAAATAAAATATGAAGGTTTGATTGAAAGCTTGCTGTTTTTCGCTAATTGTGTGGAGGTTGCGAATCTCTCAATACCGTGTCTTAGTGAGCGGTTAGAGGTAAAAGAAACATGTGTACGAAATGACATACAAATTCGTACGGCAGTTGATGAGATCTCTAGATACATACATAGATGAATGAATAAATGATATTATAAGATTGTGTGCAAGATTACATTTAATGCATAATCATTTAATCTAATTAAAAACAAACAAAAAAACTTTTTGTAAGAATTTGAAACACTTAAACTGTTACAATGGTATACATTTGTTTACAAGAGCCTTTTGGGGACACTATTGGTCGTGGGCCTGGGTGCAGTGATACAGACATAAGCCTTCAGTTTGTCCAGGAAATGTAGATGTATCTCTCGAACCATGTTGTAGTCGACACAAGTGAAATAAGTCTTTTTGACCAAAATGAATCTGTACGTTTCCAGTGATCGATTTGGATTCCCGTCTACAGTGTGGTAAATCAAATTAGTCTGCGGTCTTTATCTAATCTAAAATCATTCAATCAATTATGATTTACATTCACTTCTACTCTTTTTTTTTTTTTACCGCTGACTAAGAGGCTACAGATATATCCGAATGTCCTTTTAAGATCTAAGTAATGAGTAAGTACAAAAAGCTTTCAGAAGGAGAGTCAGAACTGTCCAGGCTAAAGCCACCCTCATCGAACTACACAATCCCTCATCCCTTACCTCAAACTGCTCATCCCTCCCAAGAAACTCGAACGTACCAGGGGGGCCCAGAAACAAGAATAAGAATTGTGGGATCATAGCTAGAAGGTTGAATGGGTTGAAACCTATCAATACGTTTACAAAAAATGACCTTCCAAGTAGGCCTATGTATGAACTTTTACAAGTCATTGATCGTGACATCAACAAACGAAGCTAAGTCTATCAATGAGTCCAGAAACACCAGAGATATATTAACAAGAAAAAAATATATAATTCATAAAATAATCAAATTAAACTGTAAATAATAATAATAATAATAATAATAATGAGGAATGAAGTGTTTCCAGTGGCTAGGCAAAACAATCACAGGCTGAATTATAACTGCAAAGTAGGCAACTGCGTCTTGCTATAGATGCTAAAACTCTCAGGCTAAAATAACAATGTCTTTAGGGTTGTAACTCCATTTTAACCAAATAGACCAACGCAATCACAACAAATAAACATAGAATCCGTCCTACTTTTCAACCAAGATTCTATCAACTACTTTTTACAAAACTAAATGTAGACAAAGTCATAACAATTGCATTTTTACACTCAAATTTTGTAAGTCTTCTTACAAGCAATAAACGCCTCTTTCAATGGCTTCTGTGGGCCCCTTTTAGTAATTGGCCCGGGCGCAATGAACCCCTTCGTGCCATGGTTGACACTCCCCTGGTTACACAATTGTTACAGATATCAACATTTAACAACACTGAGTTCTATTTGCACCAATGTACAAGTCCTACATTGCATCAGATTGTTTCAAGGAGCAAGAAAAGTGAAAGTCTAGAGACACTTAGGAAGCTATCTCTTGGCAAATACAAAGAAAAGCAAACAGCATGTAATTATTCATAGAAATTGCAAGAAGGGAAAAAAAGGAGAGTGTATGATTAATGATGAATAATAAATGAATAGAAGACAGAAGTGATGAATGGTACTGATAAACAGGTGTTTGTGTAGGCCAGTGTTACATGGACTTAGAGAGGACAATTACATTTGGTCGAATTATTACGTCATCGGTGAAATCAAATCAGCAGCTAGTTAACGTTGATTCTATGAATTAAACAGAAAAGAGTTAGATTCAACAGGGGAGATCAGCCTTGCTAACAGCCTTTGTGCTACAGGTGAAGCAGGTCCTATAGTGTAATAAGAAGTACGAAGATACCAAATAAAAGACTTTATTACTTTTAATGGACGCATCGAGTGACATACTTGGAGAAAAACACACTACATCCATGTTGTTAAAACATTTTCACGACGTCAAACAAAGATGTGTAGTCTTTTTCACCACATATGTATAATTACATGTAACAATATATCCATGTTTGCAAAAGTGTTATACACATATATACATATTAAATTATAACTTTTATGTAGCGCTACTTTCATGCTTATAGCATGCTCAGAGCGCTATGGTCCAATCTCATCCACAGGAGTGTAAAGATACATCATGAAGACCCCAACAAAAGCCCTTATAGAAGACTTAAATAAAACTCCAGGCGGACAATTGCTTTGTCTGCATCGGATGTGGAAAAATATGCAGGTAGCAACTGGATTTGCGTAGTCATGAGAAACACTGCACTCATCTTTAATCTTCGGAATCGAAGACATTGCAATTAATTATTAGAGTATTCATATGCTAGTGGCAAAAGTTGATGTAGTTGTCTTCTATTCATAAATATTTATGTTTCACAAGCAAATAGTTTTAGTACTCTTGTGCAGATTTCACTAACTTGTGTTTCCTGTTAATTCGTCTTTTAAATTTATAAATTCTGTTTGGCATAATTTAAATACATCACAAAAAAGCTGATGGATATCTGGTTGTGTGGTATGCGCTCTGGACTGACGTTCGGTGGTCACGACGGTCCGTGGTTCGAACCCTGCCCGCTGCTATCCCCTTGGTCCTGCGGGAGGTTTGGGCTAGGATGTAATTATCTTTAGAATCTGAAGGAACATCTGAACCACGTTAAACAATATTACAGGAAGATCTTAGTGTTTACATATAGTAAACCAAAATATGCAGGTAAACAACTGCTAAATTACGTCATAATAACTAAGCAATACAGGTAAGCAAAGCTTCGGTAAGTCATATTGACTAATAACTACAGGCAGACAAGAGTATCTGATTTACCTGTCCAAGTAATTAACATCCAGTAAGATTTCATCGCGCCTCATAATGCAATCCAGTGTATCCAATGGTCATCCACAACATCTGATGTAATCCACTTCGAGGTCCACCTGTCAGAAACAGGAACTCACCACATATAGAAATGGTCAGACGGGGCGCCAAATGTAAGACAGTGGGGGCCTACGGGGGGCCTCGGGTACAATGAACCTCCCCAATGTAATCAACGTTACACTCACACAGGGGCCCGCATCCATCGGCCCAGCTTTCTCTTCGATCAATTACATCCGGTCATAAGAGCAGTACTGTCAGGATCTGTCGCGAAACACAGAACTGGCTAATCGAGTGCGACAGTGGCGACATCACACAGCACAGGCCATTCACAGGCCCACGTTCTCAATTCTCTTCTACCGCTCCATCAACTGTTCGAGGGTTTTTCTAGGT